>NW_025228060.1:834837-908524 GCF_018294505.1 Triticum aestivum
GTGATGATTGCTACCGCGGATGGTGGATATGAGTCCGCTAGTGACTATGATGAGGAGACATTGGCTCTTATTACACGTGAAGAACATGGTGGAGATGATTCTGATCATGAGACACAATACATGGCTCCTGAAGACGCTGACAGGTATGAATGTTTAGTTGCTCAACGTGTTTTGAGTGTGCAGGTCACACAAGCTGAGCAAAATCAGAGGCACAATTTGTTCCATACCAAGGGAGTTGTGAAGGAACGTTCTGTGCGCGTCATCATAGACGGAGGGAGCTGCAACAACTTGGCTAGCATGGAGATGGTGGAGAAGCTTTCTCTCACCACAAGACCACATCCACATCCTTACTACATCCAATGGTTCAACAACAGCAGCAAGGTTAAGGTAACACGTACTGTTCGTGTGCATTTTAGTATCTCTACATATGCTGATTATGTTGATTGTGATGTGGTACCGATGCAAGCATGTTCCTTATTACTTGGTAGACCATGGCAATTTGATAAAAATTCTGTACACCATGGTAGAAACAATCACTATACTCTTGTTCATAAGGATAAAAATATTACTTTGCTTCCTATGACTCCTGATTCCATTTTGAAAGATGATATTAATAGAGCTATTAAAGCACAACAGGAGAAGAATAAGAGTGAAAGTCAGATTGTGGCAAAAGAATTTGAGCAACAAATGAAGCCTAATAATAAACCATCTAGTGTTGCTTCTGAAATTAAATTGAAAAGTGCATGTTTATTTGCCACCAAATCTGATATTGATGAGCTAGATTTTAGCAAATCTGTTTGCTATGCTTTTGTGTGCAAAGAGGCATTATTTTCATTCGAGGACGTGCCTTCCTCTTTGCCTCCTGCTGTCACTAACATTTTGCAGGAGTTCGCTGACGTTTTTCCACAAGACGTGCCACCGGGATTACCGCGTATTCGAGGGATTGAGCATCAGATTGACTTAATTCCCGGTGCTTCACTGCCAAACCGTGCACCATACCGTACCAATCCAGAGGAGACGAAGGAGATTATGCGTCAAGTACAAGAGCTTCTCGACAAAGGTTATATACGGGAATCCCTTAGTCCTTGTGCTGTTCCTATTATTCTAGTGCCGAAAAAGGATGGTACATCACGTATGTGTGTTGATTGTAGAGGCATTAATAATATTACTATTCGTTATCGTCATCCTATTCCTAGGCTAGATGATATGCTTGATGAATTGAGTGGCTCTACAATATTCTCCAAAGTTGATTTGCGTAGTGGCTACCATCAAATTCGTATGAAATTGGGAGATGAATGGAAAACAACATTTAAAACTAAGTTTGGATTATATGAGTGGTTAGTCATGCCTTTTGGGTTAACTAATGCACCTAGTACTTTCATGAGATTAATGAACGAAGTTTTACGTGCTTTCATTGGACGATTTGTGGTAGTTTACTTTGATGACATATTGATTTATAGCAGATCTTTGGAAGAACATTTGGAACATTTACGTGCTGTTTTTATTGCTCTACGTGATGCACATTTGTTTGGTAACCTTGGGAAGTGCACCTTTTGCACCGACCGAGTATCTTTTCTTGGCTATGTTGTTACTCCACAGGGAATTGAAGTTGATAAAGCCAAGATTGACGCTATTGAGAGTTGGCCGCAGCCCAAAACGGTCACACAAGTGAGGAGTTTTCTTGGCCTCGCTGGATTCTATAGGCGTTTTGTGAGAGATTTCAGCACCATTGCTGCACCTCTCAATGAGCTTACAAAGAAAGATGTGCCTTTTCTTTGGGGTACTGCACAGGAAGAAGCCTTCACGGTATTGAAAGATAAGCTGACACATGCTCCTTTACTCCAACTTCCTGATTTTAATAAGACTTTTGAGCTTGAATGTGATGCTAGTGGAATTGGATTAGGAGGTGTGTTATTACAAGATGGCAAACCTGTTGCATACTTTTCTGAAAAATTGAGTGGGCCTAGTCTGAATTATTCTACTTATGATAAAGAATTATATGCTCTTGTTCGGACTTTAGAAACATGGCAACATTATTTATGGCCCAAAGAATTTGATATACATTCTGATCATGAATCTTTGAAACATATTAAAAGTCAAGCTAAACTGAATCGTAGACATGCTAAATGGGTTGAATTCATTGAGACTTTCCCTTATGTCATTAAACACAAGAAGGGAAAAGCAAATGTTATTGCTGATGCATTGTCTCGTCGCTATACTATGCTTTCAAAACTTGACTTCAAAATATTTGGTTTGGAGACCATCAAAGATCAATATGTGCATGATGCTGATTTTAAAGATGTAACGCAGAATTGTAAAGAAGGAAGAATGTGGAACAAGTTTGTTGTTAACGATGGATTTGTGTTTCGTGCTAACAAGCTATGCATTCCAGCTAGCTCCGTTCGTCTTTTGTTGTTGCAGGAGGCGCATGGAGGAGGATTAATGGGACACTTTGGCGTGAAGAAGATGGAGGACGTACTTGCTACACATTTCTTTTGGCCAAAGATGAGACGGGATGTTGAGCGTTTTATTGCTCGCTGCACTACATGTCACAAAGCTAAGTCACGACTCAATCCTCATGGTTTATATATGCCTTTGCCTGTACCTAGTGTTCCTTGGGAGGATATATCTATGGACTTTGTTTTAGGTTTACCTCGAACAAAGAAGGGGAGGGATAGCATATTTGTTGTCGTGGATAGATTCTCGAAAATGGCACACTTTATACCATGTCATAAAAGCGATGATGCTGTTAATGTTGCTGATTTGTTCTTTCGTGAAATTATTCGCTTGCATGGTGTGCCAAATACTATTGTTTCAGATCGTGATACTAAATTTCTTAGCCACTTCTGGAGATGTTTATGGGCTAAGTTGGGGACTAAACTGCTTTTTAGTACTACTTGTCACCCCCAAACTGATGGACAAACTGAAGTAGTCAATAGAACGTTGTCTACTATGCTTAGGGCTGTTTTGAAGAATAATAAGAAAATGTGGGAGGAATGCTTGCCTCATATTGAATTTGCTTATAATCGTTCATTGCATTCTACTACTAAGATGTGCCCTTTTGAAGTTGTGTATGGTTTCCTACCTCGTGCACCTATTGATTTGTTGCCTCGTCCATCTTCGGAGAAGGTTAATTTTGATGCTAAACAACGTGCTGAATTGATCTTAAAAATGCATGAGTTAACTAAGGAAAACATTGAGCGCATGAATGCTAAATATAAACTTGCTGAAGATAAGGGTAGAAAACATGTTGTGTTTGCACCTGGAGATCTTGTTTGGTTACATTTGCGTAAGGATAGATTTCCTGATTTGCACAAATCAAAGTTAATGCCACGTGCTGATGGTCCCTTTAAGGTGTTAGAGAAAATAAATGATAATGCATATAAACTTGAGCTGCCTGCAGATTTTGGGGTTAGTCCCACTTTTAACATTGCAGATTTGAAGCCTTATTTGGGTGAGGAAGATGAACTTCCGTCGAGGACGACTTCATTTCAAGAAGGGGAGGATGATGAGGACATCAATACAATTGTTACACCCATAGCCCCTGCTGCTATACATACTGGACCAATTACTAGAGCTCGTGCACGCCAACTAAATTACCAGGTACTTTCGTTTCTTGGTAATGATTCTAATGATCATGAGAATATGATGCTGCCTAAATTGGATACATTTGTTTTGCTTACAAATGAAGGGCCTAGCTTGGAGAAGGATGAACATTGGAGCAAGAACAAGCATGGAGATGATGGCATGCGCAAGGGGAACAAGAACGGAGTTACAAGTGATGATTTCAGGACTTTGAAGCCACCATAATGGGTGCATGAAGCCTTGGACGAAATATACAAGATGCCACTTCATAAATTTCGTCCCGAGGCTATTTTAGGTGCTGTGTCACCTTATTATTGGGCAAGGCCCATGTAATTTCGAAATACATAAGTATAGGCTATTTTTAGAGTCCGTATGTGTGGGGAAACAAGAGATAGGGTTGATTTCGGACCCCTCCACCAAGGGCCACGAAATTCCCCCCTCTTCCTCCATATATACAGCCCTTAGGGCATCGTTTAGACTTTGGGTTTTGTTTAGATTAAAAGTTCGCCATAGCTGCAACTTCGCGTACTTCGTTTGTGTTCAACGACCAGACAAAGGCGTCACAGAACCCCACCTTGATCAATAAAGCTTTCATCTTATATTCGCAATATCCAGATTGCAATCTTAGTTTCTTGCTTGTTCTTCGTTTGCTCGCAGGAAACAGACCCTCGTGGTCAGGTTGATCGTGCTCCGGCGTGGTCAATAACCTCTCGGAGTTGGTTTAGCGATTGCTAAGGCGCGACGTGCTCGCACGTTCGTAGTCGGATCGTCAAAGTCGACTTCCACCAAAGCGATATCCATCATCTCATCGAAAGACGGGACACCTTTGCTTCTATCACACCCACAGCCCCTACTGCTACATATATGGGACCAATTACTAGAGCTCGCGCACGCCAATTAAATTATCAGGTACTTTCATTTCTTGGTAATGATTCTAATGTTCATGAGAATATGATGCTGCCTAAATTGGATACATTTGTTTTGCTTACAAATGAAGGGCCTAGCTTGGAGAAGGATGAACATTGGAACAAGAACGGAGTTACAAGTGATGATTTCAGGACTTTGAAGCCACCATAATGGGTGCATGAAGCCATGGACGAAATATACAAGATGCCACTTCATAAATTTCGTCCCGAGGCTATTATAGGTGCTGCGTCACCTTTTTATTGGGCCAGGCCCATGATTTTTAGGTGCTGCGTCACCTTTTTATTAGGATCTTCTCCGAAGAGGTCCTGATCTCTGATGAGGACATTAATACCATTGTTACACCCACAGCCCCTACTGCTACATATACGGGACCAATTACTAGAGCTCGCGCACGCCAATTAAATTATCAGGTACTGATGAGGACATCAATACAATTGTTACATCCACAGGCCCTTCTGCTATACATACTGGACCAATTACTAGAGCTCGCGCACGCCAACTAAATTACCAGGTACTTTCGTTTCTTGGTAATGATTCTAATGTTCATGAGAATATGATGCTGCCTAAATTGGATACATTTGTTTTGCTTACAAATAAAGGGCCTAGCTTGGAGAAGGATGAACATTGGAGCAAGAACAAGCATGGAGATGATGGCATGCGCAAGGGGAACAAGAACGGAGTTACAAGTGATGATTTCAGGACTTTGAAGCCACCATAATGGGCGCATGAAGCCTTGGACGAAATATACAAGATGCCACTTCATAAATTTCGTCCCGAGGTTATTATAGGTGCTGCGTCACCTTATTATTGGGCCAGGCCCATGTAATTTCGAAATACATAAGTATATGCTATTTTTAGAGTCCGTATGTGTGGGGAAACAAGAGATAGGGTTGATTTCGGACCCCTGCACCAAGGGCCACGAAATTCCCCCCTCTTCCTCCATATATACAGCCCTTAGGGCATCGTTTAGACTTTGGGTTTTGTTTAGATTAAAAGTTCGCCATAGCTGCAACTTCGCGTACTTCGTTTGTGTTCAACGACCAGACAAAGGCGTCACAGAACCCCACCTTGATCAATAAAGCTTTCATCTTATATTCGCAATATCCAGATTGCAATCTTAGTTTCTTGCTTGTTCTTCGTTTGCTCGCAGGAAACAGACCCTCGTGGTCAGGTTGATCGTGCTCCGGCGTGGTCAATAACCTCTCGGAGTTGGTTTAGCGATTGCTAAGGCGCGACGTCCTCGCACGTTCGTAGTCGGATCGTCAAAGTCGACTTCCACCAAAGCGATATCCATCATCTCATCGAAAGACGGGACACCCCGCCTCTATCAAGTGGTATCAGATTTCCAGGTTGCTCGGTGAGATTTTATAGTTTTTCGTAGTTTAGATCGAGTATGTTCTTCATACCTATAGTCCACGAAAAAGCCAAAAAAAAATTAGGGTTAGTTCATCATATCCGAACCAATCTGAGCCTTGCATAATCTTTTCTGTATTTGCTTTGTTGAATTTGCGGTTGCATCGTCGTGTCCAGTTGCTGGTCGTAGCGTCTAGTCTTTTAGGGTTTCGAGTTCTGTTCACAGGTTGTCACGTCGCCGCTGCCATATATCACCACCGCATCATCATCGTCGCTATTGCCATATACCACCACCACATATTCACCGCCAATCCGAATCCATATACGCCACCACATATCCGCCGCCATCACGCCAATCCGAGTTCACCTGCAACATATATCCGCCACCTGTCCATGTTCCACCAGATTCATCTCCGCCACCAGTCCGAGTTCCACCAGATTCATCTCCGCCACCAGTCCTAGTCCGAGTCCAGTAATTGTTGCATTGTTCTCGATTTCCAGATCACGCGATACTCCGAGTCGTGACAGAGAAGGACTCCCCAACTTCCGAGCCATCCGCAGAAGAAAAATAGTTCCAATTTCAAAAAAAAAGTCTGGAAAATTCTGGCTAGGCAGTTTTTAGACCATTTGTAGACTTTTTTGAAAAAAAATTGTTGCGGAGCAAAAAAAAACAAAAGAGGAAAAAAAGTGCAAAAAAAAGAGAAAAAAAATTCAGAGTGTGCTCCTCCTTTGTTTACGTGCCACGCCGTGATTTTGTTGGTGTTCTAGGCTCGCGTCTCTAGCACAGTCTAGCCTAGGACCAGCACAGTACCGTCGTTGAGCGTTTATTCAACTTTGCATCTCTGAATTGATTATTGTTGACCCTTTTTGCTACCATATTATAAGCCTTCCCAGCTCCACATACATCTACGTCGGGCGTTTGACTCTCCCTGGTAATCACTCTATCCAAGCTTTGAGAGTTTTGACTACAACGGTTGCCGATCACCGCCTGTTGCTGGGTAAGAACTGGTAAGAATTTGAGTTTTGCTTGACGGATTTGTGACACCCACCACCACCACTTGTTCGTAGTCTGTAGGATCATATTCTTGTGTGTTTCTATTGCTGCTAACCATGCCAGGCTCACAAGCCGACGAGATTGACTGGGAGAATTTATCCAACAAGGAGCTTCATGATAAGTTTCAGCAAATGATGACTGAACAGGTGCAAGATGTGCTGAACAATTTTGAAGAGGCCATGGAGAAGATCACTGGCCTTGAGAAGACATTCGAAACAAAGCTCGATAACAAGTTTAATGAATTGCTCGCGCGTCTTCCACCACCACCACCCGCTGCACCTAACACACCTCTCCAACAACAACAACAACGACTACCTCCACGTCGCGAAACAGATCTCCGCCGAGCGAGCAGTGTTCCTCTTGCGTTTGGCCAAACTGTTGGTGCTGCTGTTGATACTTCTGTGGCTCCTGCTGCTGATGTGGAGGAGGATGATTATGTGGGAGATTACGAGGATGAGGTTCCTCAAAATCAGAACTACGTGCAACCACCTGCACCACAACCACCAGGTCGTCCACATGCAAATAATCACAATGGTAGGGCTTTCCCTCAGGTACGAGATGATGTCCATATTCCTAAACTGAAATTGAATATTCCACCTTTCGAGGGTAGATATGTTCCTGATATATATCTTACTTGGGAGTTAGAAACTGAACAACGATTTACATGTTTACAATATCCCAAGGAGAGACGGGTTGCCGCTGCTGTTTGTGCTTTCACTAGTTTTGCATGTGTATGGTGGTCTGAACATTGTAGATTATATCCTATTCCAACTACTTGGGCTGCTTTGAAAACTGCTATGCGTACTCGTTGGGTTCCACCATATTATCAACGTGAATTTCTTCAGAAATTACAGCGCTTAAGACAAGGAAATTTTTTTTGTAGAAGAATATTATCAGGAATATTATCATGAATCTTTGAAACATATTAAAAGTCAAGCTAAACTGAATCGTAGACATGCTAAATGGGTTGAATTCATTGAGACTTTCCCTTATGTCATTAAACACAAGAAGGGAAAAGAAAATGTTATTGCTGATGCATTGTCTCGTCGCAATACTATGCTTTCACAACTTGACTTCAAAATATTTGGTTTGGAGACCATCAAAGATCAATATGTGCATGATGCTGATTTTAAAGATGTAATGCAGAATTGTAAAGAAGGAAGAATGTGCAACAAGTTTGTTGTTAACGATGGATTTGTGTTTCGTGCTAACAAGCTATGCATTCCAGCTAGCTCCGTTCGTCTTTTGTTGCTGCAAGAGGCGCATGGAGGAGGATTAATGGGACACTTTGGCGTGAAGAAGACGGAGGACGTACATGCTACACATTTCTTTTGGCCAAAGATGAGACGGGATGTTGAGCGTTTTATTGCTCGCTGCACTACATGTCAAAAAGCTAAGTCACGACTCAATCCTCATGGTTTATATATGCCTTCCCCTCTCTTCCTCCATATATACAGCCCTTAGGGCACCGTTTAGACTTTGGGTTTGGTTTAGATTAAAAGTTCGCCATAGCTGCAACTTCGCGTACTTCGTTTGTGTTCAACGACCAGACAAAGGCGTCACAGAACCCCACCTTGATCAATAAAGCTTTCATCTTATATTCGCAATATCCAGATTGCAATCTTAGTTTCTTGCTTGTTCTTCGTATGCTCGCAGGAAACAGACCCTCGTGGTCAGGTTGATCGTGCTCCGGCGTGGTCAATAACCTCTCGGAGTTGGTTTAGCGATTGCTTAGGCGCGACATCCTCGCACGTTCGTAGTCGGATCGTCAAAGTCGACTTCCACCAAAGCGATACCATCATCTCATCGAAAGACGGGACACCATTGCCTCTATCAAGTGGTATCAGATTTCCAAGTTGCTCGGTGAGATTTTATAGTTTTTCGTAGTTTAGATCGAGTCTGTTCTTCATACCTACAGTCCACGAAAAAGCCACAAAAAAAATTAGGGTTAGTTCATCATATCCGAACCAATCTGAGCCTTTGCATAATCTTTTTAGGGTTTTGCTTTGTTGAATTTGCGGTTGCATCGTCGTGTCTAGTTGCTGGTCTTAGCGTCTAGTCTTTTAGAGTTTCGAGTTCTGGTCATAAGTTGTCACGCCGCCACTGCACCATCATCATCGCCCCTGCCACCTACCACCACCGCTCCAAATCCGTATCCATATACCACCACCAATCCGTGCCATATACCACCACCGATCCATATCCATATACTACCACCGCTACCACCACCGCTGATGAGGACATCAATACAATTGTTACACCCACAGCCCCTGCTGCTATACATACTGGACCAATTACTAGAGCTCGTGCACGCCAACTAAATTACCAGGTACTTTCGTTTCTTGGTAATGATTCTAATGTTCATGAGAATATGATGCTGCCTAAATTGGATACATTTGTTTTGCTTACAAATGAAGGGCCTAGCTTGGAGAAGGATGAACATTGGAGCAAGAACAAGCATGGAGATGATGGCATGCGCAAGGGAAACAAGAACGGAGTTACAAGTGATGATTTCAGGACTTTGAAGCCACCATAATGGGTGCATGAAGCCTTTGACGAAATATACAAGACGCCACTTCATAAATTTCGTCCCGAGGCTATTTTAGGTGCTGCGTCACCTTATTATTGGGCCAGGCCCATGTAATTTCGAAATACATAAGTATAGGCTATTTTTAGAGTCCGTATGTGTGGGGAAACAAGAGATAGGGTCGATTTCGGACCCCTCCACCAAGGGCCACGAAATTCTCCCCCTCTTCCTCCATATATACAGCCCTTAGGGCATCGTTTAGACTTTGGGTTTTGTTTAGATTAAAAGTTCGCCATAGCTGCAACTTCGCGTACTTCGTTTGTGTTCAACGACCAGACAAAGGCGTCACAGAACCCCACCTTGATCAATAAAGCTTTCATCTTATATTCGCAATATCCAGATTGCAATCTTAGTTTCTTGCTTGTTCTTCGTTTGCTCGCAGGAAACAGACCCTCGTGGTCAGGTTGATCGTGCTCCGGCGTGGTCAATAACCTCTCGGAGTTGGTTTAGCGATTGCTAAGGCGCGACGTCCTCGCACGTTCGTAGTCGGATCGTCAAAGTCGACTTCCACCAAAGCGAAATCCACCATCTCATCGAAAGACGGGACACCTTTGCCTCTATCAACCGCTGCCATATACCACCACCATATATCCACCACCAATCCGAATTCTTGTCCTATTAGGTTTGTTTTCGAGATCCATCTAGATTCCGATTCGTATTTCCTTGCCGGAGTAGGTTTCGGAAAAAAAAAGAGTACGGAAACCACCCTCCGTTTAGGCCCAAAATTTTTCGAAAACGCACTTGTCGAAAAATTTTCTGGCTATCCTATTTTTAGGTGTTTCTAAGCGTATTGAGACAGTCGCCGTTATAGAAAGTTTTTTTTGACCCGTTTCCAGTTTTTGGGTCCGGGCAGTCGAAAAAAAAATTGTCAACAAAAATTTCGTGCCCATCCTGTCAGTTTGACCTGGGAAGAGTTTTGAGACACTCGCCATTATAGTGATTCTTCGCCAAAAAAAACAGCGCAAAAAAAAGAGCGAAAAAAAAAATCCAGAGTGTGCTTTTCCCTTGTTTACGTGCCGCGCCGTGATTTTATTGGTGTTCTAGGCTCGCGTCTCTAGCACAGTCTAGCCTAGGACCAGCACAGTACCGTCGTTGAGCGTTTATTCAACTTTGCATCTCTGAATTGATTATTGCTGCCCTTTTTGCTACCATATTATAAGCCTTCCCAGCTCCACATACATATACGTCGTGCGTTTGACTCTCCCTGGTAATCGCTCTATCCAAGCTTTGAGAGTTTTTGACTACAACGGTTGCCGATCACCGCCTGCTGCTGGGTAAGAACTGGTAAGAATTTGAGATTTACTTGACGGATTCGTGACACCCACCACCACCTCTTGTTAGTAGTCTGTAGGATCATATTATTGTGTGTTTCTATTGCTGCTAACCATGCCAGAATCACAAGCCGATGAGACTGACTGGGAGAACTTGACGAACAAGGAGCTTCATGATACGTTTCAGCAAATGATGAGTGTACAGGTGCAAGATGTGATAAACAGATTTGAAGAGGCCATGGAGAAGATAGATGCATGGAGAAGACGTTCGAAACAAAGCTCGATAACAAGTTTAATGAATTGCTCGCGCGTCTTCCACCACCACCACCCGCTGCACCTAACGCACCTCTCCAACAACAACGACTACCTCCACATCGCGAAACAGACCTTCGCCGAGCGAGCCGTGTTCCTCTTGCGTTTGGCCAAACTGTTGGTGCTGCTGTTGATACTTCTATGGCTCCTGCTGCTGATGCGGAGGAGGATGATTATGTGGGAGATTATGAGGATGAGGTTGATCCAAATCAGCACTACATGCAGCTGATGAGGACATCAATACAATTGTTACACCCACAGCCCCTGCTGCTATACATACTGGACCAATTACTAGAGCTCGTGCACGCCAACTAAATTGCCAGGTACTTTCGTTTCTTGGTAATGATTCTAATGTTCATGAGAATATGATGCTGCCTAAATTGGATACATTTGTTTTGCTTACAAATGAAGGGCCTAGCTTGGAGAAGGATGAACATTGGAGCAAGAACAAGCATGGAGATGATGGCATGCGCAAGGGGAACAAGAACGGAGTTACAAGTGATGATTTCAGGACTTTGAAGCCACCATAATGGGTGCATGAAGCCTTGGACGAAATATACAAGATGCCACTTCATAAATTTCGTCCCGAGGCTATTTTAGGTGCTGCGTCACCTTATTATTGGGCCAGGCCCATGTAATTTCGCAATACATAAGTATAGGCTATTTTTAGAGTCCGTATGTGTGGGGAAACAAGAGATAGGGTTGATTTCGGACCCCTCCACCAAGGGCCACGAAATTCCCCCCCTCTTCCTCCATATATACAGCCCTTAGGGCATCGTTTAGACTTTGGGTTTTGTTTAGATTAAAAGTTCGCCATAGCTGCAACTTCGCGTACTTCGTTTGTGTTCAACGACCAGACAAAGGCGTCACAGAACCCCACCTTGATCAATAAAGCTTTCATCTTATATTCACAATATCCAGATTGCAATCTCAGTTTCTTGCTTGTTCTTCGTTTGCTCGCAGGAAACAGACCCTCGTGGTCAGGTTGATCGTGCTCCGGCGTGGTCAATAACCTCTCGGAGTTGGTTTAGCGATTGCTAAGGCGCGACGTCCTCGCACGTTCGTAGTCGGATCGTCAAAGTCGACTTCCACCAAAGCGAAATCCACCATCTCATCGAAAGACGGGACACCTTTGCCTCTATCAAGTGGTATCAGATTTCCAGGTTGCTCGGTGAGATTTTACAGTTTTTTTAGTAGTTTAGATCGAGTCTGTTCTTCATACCTATAGTCCACGAAAAAGCCACAAAAAAAATTAGGGTTAGTTCATCATATCCGAACCAATCTGAGCCTTGCATAATCTTTTTAGGGTTTTGCTTTGTTGAATTTGCGGTTGCATCGTCGTGTCTAGTTGCTGGTCTTAGAGTCTAGTCTTTTAGAGTTTCGAGTTCTGGTCATAAGTTGTCACGCCGCCGCCGCACCATCATCATAGCCCCTGCCATCTACCACCACCGCACCGAATCCGTATCCATATACCACCACCAATCCGTGTCCATATACCACCACCGATCCATATCCATATACTACCACCGCTACCACCACCGCTGCCATATACCACCACCATATATCCACCACCAATCCGAGTTCTTTGCTTATTAGGTTTGTTTTTCGGGATCCATCTAGATTCCGATTCGTGTTTCCTTGCCGGAGTAGGTTTCGGAAAAAAAAAAGAGTCGGGTAGCCACGCTCCGTTTAGGCCCAAAATTTTTCGAAAACGCATTTTTCGAAAAAATTTCTGGCTATCCTATTTTTAGGTGTTTCTGAGTGTTTTGAGACAGGTGCCATTATAGGAAGTTTTTTTTGACCCGTTTCCAGTTTTTGGGTCCGGGCAGTCGAAAAAAAAAAATTGGTCAAAAAAAAATTTCGTGTCCATCCTGGCAGTTTGAGCTAGGAAGAGTTTTGAGACACTCGCCATTATAGTGATTTTTCGCAAAAAAAAAAAAGAGCGAAAAAAAAATTCAGAGTGTGCTTTTCCCTTGTTTACGTGCCGCGCCGTGATTTTGTTAGTGTTCTAGGCTCGCGTCTCTAGCACGGTCTAGCCTAGGACCAGCACAGTACCGTCGTTGAGCGTTTATTCAACTTTGCATCTCTGAATTGATTATTGCTGACCCTTTTTGCTACCATATTATAAGCCTTCCCAGCTCCACATACATCTACGTCGTGCGTTTGACTCTCCCTGGTAATCGCTCTATCCAAGCTTTGAGAGTTTTTGACTACAACGGTTGCCGATCACCGCCTGCTGCTGGGTAAGAACTGGTAAGAATTTGAGATTTGCTTGACGGATTTGTGACACCCACCACCACCACTTGTTCGTAGTCTGTAGGATCATATTCTTGTGTGTTTCTATTGCTGCTAACCATGCCAGGATCACAAGCCGACGAGATTGACTGGGAGAATTTATCGAACAAGGAGCTTCATGATAAGTTTCAGCAAATGATGACTGAACAGGTGCAAGATGTGCTGAACAATTTTGAAGAGGCCATGGAGAAGATCACTGGCCTTGAGAAGACGTTCGAAACAAAGCTCGATGATGAGGACATCAATACAATTGTTACACCCACAGCCCCTGCTGCTATACATACTGGACCAATTACTAGAGCTCGTGCACGCCAACTAAATTACCAGGTACTTTCGTTTCTTGGTAATGATTCTAATGTTCATGAGAATATGATGCTGCCTAAATTGGATACATTTGTTTTGCTTACAAATGAAGGGCCTAGCTTGGAGAAGGATGAACATTGGAGCAAGAACAAGCATGGAGATGATGGCATGCGCAAGGGAAACAAGAACGGAGTTACAAGTGATGATTTCAGGACTTTGAAGCCACCATAATGGGTGCATGAAGCCTTGGACGAAATATACAAGATGCCACTTCATAAATTTCGTCCCGAGGCTATTTTAGGTGCTGCATCACCTTATTATTGGGCCAGGCCCATGTAATTTCGAAATACATAAGTATAGGCTATTTTTAGAGTCCGTATGTGTGGGGAAACAAGAGATAGGGTTGATTTCGGACCCCTCCACCAAGGGCCACGAAATTCCCCCCTCTTCCTCCATATATACAGCCCTTAGGGCATCGTTTAGACTTTGGGTTTTGTTTAGATTAAAAGTTCGCCATGGCTGCAACTTCGCGTACTTCGTTTGTGTTCAACGACCAGACAAAGGCGTCACAGAACCCCACCTTGATCAATAAAGCTTTCATCTTATATTCGCAATATCCAGATTGCAATCTTAGTTTCTTGCTTGTTCTTCGTTTGCTCGCAGGAAACAGACCCTCGTGGTCAGGTTGATCGTGCTCCGGCGTGGTCAATAACCTCTCGGAGTTGGTTTAGCGATTGCTAAGGCGCGACGTCCTCGCACGTTCGTAGTCGGATCGTCAAAGTCGACTGCCACCAAAGCGATATCCACCATCTCATCGAAAGACGGGACACCTTTGCCTCTATCAGATTCTATAGGCGTTTTGTGAGAGATTTCAGCACCATTGTTGCACCTCTCAATGAGCTTACAAAGAAAGATGTGCCTTTTCTTTGGGGTACTGCACAGGAAGAAGCCTTCACGGTATTGAAAGATAAGTTGACACATGCTCCTTTACTCCAACTTCCTGATTTTAATAAGACTTTTGAGCTTGAATGTGATGCTAGTGGAATTGGATTAGGAGGTGTGTTATTACAAGATGGCAAACCTGTTGCATACTTTTCTGAAAAATTGAGTGGGCCTAGTCTGAATTATTCTACTTATGATAAAGAATTATATGCTCTTGTTCGGACTTTAGAAACATGGCAACATTATTTATGGCCCAAAGAATTTGTTATACATTCTGATCATGAATCTTTGAAACATATTAAAAGTCAAGCTAAACTGAATCGTAGACATGCTAAATGGGTTGAATTCATTGAGACTTTCCCTTATGTCATTAAACACAAGAAGGGAAAAGAAAATGTTATTGCTGATGCATTGTCCCGTCGCTATACTATGCTTTCACAACTTGACTTCAAAATATTTGGTTTGGAGACCATCAAAGATCAATATGTGCATGATGCTGATTTTAAAGATGTAATGCAGAATTGCAAAGAAGGAAGAAGGTGGAACAAGTTTGTCGTTAACGATGGATTTGTGTTTCGTGCTAACAAGCTATGCATTCCAGCTAGCTCTGTTCGTCTTTTGTTGTTGCAGGAGGCGCATGGAGGAGGATTAATGGGACACTTTGGCGTGAAGAAGACGGAGGACGTACTTGCTACACATTTCTTTTGGCCAAAGATGAGACGGGATGTTGAGCGTTTTATTGCTCGCTGCACTACATGTCAAAAAGCTAAGTCACGACTCAATCCTCATGGTTTATATATGCCTTTGCCTGTACCTAGTGTTCCTTGGGAGGATATATCTATGGACTTTGTTTTAGGTTTACCTCGAACAAAGAAGGGGAGGGATAGCATATTTGTTGTCGTGGATAGATTCTCGAAAATGGCACACTTTATACCATGTCATAAAAGCAATGATGCTGTTAATGTTGCTGATTTGTTCTTTCGTGAAATTATTCGCTTGCATGGTGTGCCAAATACTATTGTTTCAGATCGTGATACTAAATTTCTTAGCCACTTTTGGAGATGTTTATGGGCTAAGTTGGGGACTAAACTGCTTTTTAGTACTACTTGTCACCCCCAAACTGATGGACAAACTGAAGTAGTCAATAGAACGTTGTCTACTATGCTTAGGGCTGTTTTGAAGAATAATAAGAAAATGTGGGAGGAATGCTTGCCTCATATTGAATTTGCTTATAATCGTTCATTGCATTCTACTACTAAGATGTGCCCTTTTGAAGTTGTGTATGGTTTCCTACCGCGTGCACCTATTGATTTGTTGCCTCTTCCATCTTCGGAGAAGGTTAATTTTGATGCTAAACAACGTGCTGAATTGATTTTAAAAATGCATGAGTTAACTAAGGAAAACATTGAGCGCATGAATGCTAAATATAAACTTGCTGGAGATAAGGGTAGAAAACATGTTGTGTTTGCACCTGGAGATCTTGTTTGGTTACATTTGCGTAAGGATAGATTTCCTGATTTGCGCAAATCAAAGTTAATGCCACGTGCTGATGGTCCCTTCCTGCAGATTTTGGGGTTAGTCCCACTTTTAACATTGCAGATTTGAAGCCTTATTTGGGTGAGGAAGATGAACTTCCGTCGAGGACGACTTCATTTCAAGAAGGGGAGGATGATGAGGACATCAATACAATTGTTACACCCACAGCCCCTGCTGCTATACATACTGGACCAATTACTAGAGCTCGTGCACGCCAACTAAATTACCAGGTACTTTCGTTTCTTGGTAATGTTTCTAATGTTCATGAGAATATGATGCTGCCTAAATTGGATACATTTGTTTTGCTTACAAATGAAGGGCCTAGCTTGGAGAAGGATGAACATTGGAGCAAGAACAAGCATGGAGATGATGGCATGCGCAAGGGAAACAAGAACGGAGTTACAAGTGATGATTTCAGGACTTTGAAGCCACCATAATGGGTGCATGAAGCCTTGGACGAAATATACAAGATGCCACTTCATAAATTTCGTTCCGAGGCTATTTTAGGTGCTGCGTCACCTTATTATTGGGCCAGGCCCATGTAATTTCGAAATACATAAGTATAGGCTATTTTTAGAGTCCGTATGTGTGGGGAAACAAGAGATAGGGTTGATTTCGGACCCCTCCACCAAGGGCCACGAAATTCCCCCCTCTTCCTCCATATATACAGCCATTAGGGCATCGTTTAGACTTTGGGTTTTGTTTAGATTAAAAGTTCGCCATAGCTGCAACTTCGCGTACTTCGTTTGTGTTCAACGACCAGACAAAGGCGTCACAGAACCCCACCTTGATCAATAAAGCTTTCATCTTATATTCGCAATATCCAGATTGCAATCTCAGTTTCTTGCTTGTTCTTCGTTTGCTCGCAGGAAACAGACCCTCGTGGTCAGGTTGATCGTGCTCCGGCGTGGTCAATAACCTCTCGGAGTTGGTTTAGCGATTGCTAAGGCGCGATGTCCTCGCACGTTCGTAGTCGGATCGTCAAAGTCGACTTCCACCAAAGCGAAATCCACCATCTCATCGAAAGACGGGACACCTTTGCCTCTATCAAGTGGTATCAGATTTCCAGGTTGCTCGGTGAGATTTTACAGTTTTTCGTAGTTTAGATCGAGTCTGTTCTTCATACCTATAGTCCACGAAAAAGCCAAAAAAAATTAGGGTTAGTTCATCCCATCCGAACCAATCTGAGCCTTGCATAATCTTTTCTGTATTTGCTTTGTTGAATTTGCGGTTGCATCGTCGTGTTCAGTTGCTGGTCTTAGCGTCTAGTCTTTTAGAGTTTCGAGTTCTGTTCACAAGTTGTCACGCCGTCGCCGCACCATCATCATCGCCCCTGCCATCTACCACCACCGCTCCGAATCCGTATCCATATACCACCAGCAATCCGTGTCCATATACCACCACCGATCCATATCCATATACTACCACCGCTGCCATATACCACCACCATATATCCACCACCAATCCGAGTTCCTTGCTTATTAGGTTTGTTTTCGGGATCAATCTAGATTCCGATTCGTGTTTCCTTGCCGGAGTAGGTTTCGGAAAAAAAAAGAGTCGGGTAGCCACGCTCCGTTTAGGCCCAAAATTTTTCGAAAACGCATTTTTCGAAAAAATTTCTGGCTATCCTATTTTTAGGTGTTTCTGAGTGTTTTGAGACAGGTGCCATTATAGGAAGTTTTTTTTGACCCGTTTCCAGTTTTTGGGTCCGGGCAGTCGAAAAAAAAAAATTGGTCGAAAAAATTTCGTGCCCATCCTGTCAGTTTGAGCTAGGAAGAGTTTTGAGACACTCGCCATTATAGTGATTTTTCGCAAAAAAAAAAGCAGCGCAAAAAAAAAGAGCGCAAAAAAAAAGAGCGAAAAAAAATATTCAGAGTGTGCTTTTCCCTTGTTTACGTGCCGCGCCGTGATTTTGTTAGTGTTCTAGGCTCGCGTCTCTAGCACAGTCTAGCCTAGGACCAGCACAGTACCGTCGTTGAGCGTTTATTCAACTTTGCATCTCTGAATTGATTATTGCTGACCCTTTTTGCTACCATATTATAAGCCTTCCCAGCTCCACATACATCTACGTCGTGTGTTTGACTCTCCCTGGTAATCGCTCTATCCAAGCTTTGAGAGTTTTTGACAACAACGGTTGCCGATCACCGCCTGCTGCTGGGTAAGAACTGGTAAGAATTTGAGATTTGCTTGACGGATTTGTGATACACCACCACCACTTCTTAGTTGTCTGTAGGATCATATTCTTGTGTGTTTCTATTGCTGCTAACCATGCCAGGATCACAAGCCGACGAGATTGACTGGGAGAACTTATCGAACAAGGAGCTTCATGATAAGTTTCAGCACATGATGACTGAACAGGTGCAAGATGTGCTGAATAATTTTGAAGAGGCCATGGAGAAGATTACTGGCCTTGAAAAGACGTTCGAAACAAAGCTCGATAACAGATTTAATGAATTGCTCGCGCGTCTTCCACCACCACCACCCGCTGCACCTAACGCACCTCTCCAACAACAACAACAACGACTACCTCCACGTCGCGAAATAGACCTTCGCCGAGCGAGCCGTGTTCCTCTTGCGTTTGGCCAAACTGTTGGTGCTGCTGTTGATACTTCTGTGGCTCCTGCTACTGCTGTTGCTGGTACCCAGGAGGATGATGAGTATGCAGGCGATTATGAGGATGAGGTTGATCAAAATCAGATCTACGAGCAGCCACCAGCACCACCACCAGCAGGTCGACCTCAGGTATATATTCGTAATGGTAGGCCTGCACCACCACCTCAGGTACGCGATGATGTCCATATTCCTAAACTGAAATTGAATATTCCACCATTTGAGGGTAGATATGTTCCTGATATATATCTTACTTGGGAGTTAGAAACTGAACAAAGATTTACATGTTTACAATATCCTGAGGAGAGACGAGTTGCTGCTGCTGTTTGTACTTTCACTAGTTTTGCATGTGTATGGTGGTCTGAACATTGTAGATTATATCCTATTCCAACTACTTGGGCTGCTTTGAAAACTGCTATGCGTACGCGTTGGGTTCCACCATATTATCAACGTGAATTGCTTCAAAAATTGCAGCGTTTAAGACAAGGAAAAAATTCTGTAGAAGAATATTATCAGGAATTACAAACTGGCATGATTAGATGTGGTATTGTTGAGGAGAATGAAGCTATGCTTGCACGTTTTCTGGGTGGATTAAATAGAGAGATTCAGACCATTCTAGACTATAAGGAGTATACTAATATCACTCGTTTATTCCATCTTGCTTGTAAAGCTGAACGTGAAGTGCAGGATCGACAAGCATTGGGGCGAACTAACTTTTCTGCAGGCCGACCTTCATCATGGACACCACGTGCATCTTCTACTTCAACTGCACCAGCACCTCCATCAGGTGCCACCTCCAGCCGTGATACAAGAAAACAAGCAGAACCACCATTATCTGCCAAGAGCGCACCTGCGGGGCCTACACAGCGTTCTTCTTCTTCCATAGCATCAACAGGGCACACAAGTGATATTATTTGTCGTCGTTGTAAGGGAGGAGGTCATTATGCGAGAGAATGCAAATCTCCGCGTGTGATGATTGCTACCGCGGATGGTGGATATGAGTCCGCTAGTGACTATGATGAGGAGACTTTGGCTCTTATTACACGTGAAGAACATGGTGGAGATGATTCTGATAATGAGACGCAATACATGGCTCCTGAAGACGCTGACAGGTATGAATGTTTAATTGCTCAACGTGTTTTGAGTGTGCAGATCACACAAGCTGAGCAAAATCAGAGGCACAATTTGTTCCATACCAAGGGAGTTGTGAAGGAACGTTCTGTGCGCGTCATCATAGACGGAGGGAGCTGCAACAATTTGGCTAGCATGAAGATGGTCGAGAAGCTTTCTCTCACCACAAGACCACATCCACATCCTTACTACATCCAATGGTTCAATAACAGCGGCAAGGTTAAGGTAACACGTACTGTTCGTGTGCATTTTAGTATATCTACATATGCTGATTATGTTGATTGTGATGTGGTACCTATGCAAGCATGTTCCTTATTACTTGGTAGACCATGGCAATTTGATAAAAATTCTGTACACCATGGTAGAAACAATCACTAACCTCTCGGAGTTGGTTTAGCGATTGCTAAGGCGCAACGTCGTGCACGTTTGTAGTCGGATCGTCAAAGTCGTCTCCACCAAATCGATAGTTATCATCTCATCGAAAGATCGGGACACCCTCGCCTCTATCACAAAGTCTAAACGATGCCCTAAGGGCTGTATATATGGAGGAAGAGGGGGGAATTTCGTGGCCCTTGGTGGAGGGGTCCGAAATCAACCCTATCTCTTGTTTCCCCACACATACGGACTCTAAAAATAGCCTATACTTATGTATTTCGAAATTACATGGGCCTGGCCCAATAATAAGGTGACGCAGCACCTAAAATAGCCTCGGGACGAAATTTATGAAGTGGCATCTTGTATATTTCGTCCAAGGCTTCATGCACCCATTATGGTGGCTTCAAAGTCCTGAAATCATCACTTGTAACTCCGTTCTTGTTCCCCTTGCGCATGCCATCATCTCCATGCTTGTTCTTGCTCCAATGTTCATCCTTCTCCAAGCTAGGCCCTTCATTTGTAAGCAAAACAAATGTATCCAATTTAGGCAGCATCATATTCTCATGAACATTAGAATCATTACCAAGAAACGAAAGTACCTGGTAACTTAGTTGGCGTGCACGAGCTCTAGTAATTGGTCCAGTATGTATAGCAGCAGGGGCTGTGGGTGTAACAATTGTATTGATGTCCTCATCAAAGCATAGCTTCATTCTCCTCAACAATACCACATCTAATCATGCCAGTTTGTAATTCCTGATAATATTCTTCTACAGAATTTTTCCCTTGTCTTAAACGCTGCAATTTTTGAAGCAATTCACGTTGATAATATGGTGGAACCCAACGCGTACGCATAGCAGTTTTCAAAGCAGCCCAAGTAGTTGGAATAGGATATAATCTACAATGTTCAGACCACCATACACATGCAAAACTAGTGAAAGCACAAACAGCAGCAGCAACTCGTCTCTCCTCAGGATATTGTAAACATGTAAATCGTTGTTCAGTTTCTAACTCCCAAGTAAGATATATATCAGGAACATATCTACCCTCAAATGGTGGAATATTCAATTTCAGTTTAGGAATATGGACATCATCTCGTACCTGAGGTGGTGGTGCAGGCCTACCATTACGAATATATACCTGAGGTCGACCTGCTGGTGGTGGTACAGGTGGCTGCACGTAGTGTTGATTTTGATCAACCTCATCCTCATAATCCCCACATAATCCTCCTCCTCCGCATCAGCAGCAGGAGCCACAGAAGTATCAACAGCAGCACCAACAGTTTGGCCAAACGCAAGAGGAACACGGCTTGCTCGGCGGAGGTCTGCTTCGCGACGTGGAGGTAGTCGTTGTTGTTGTTGTTGGAGAGGTGCGTTAGGTGCAGCGGGTGGTGGTGGTGGAAGACGCGCGAGCAATTCATTAAACTTGTTATCGAGCTTTGTTTCGAACGTCTTCTCAAAACCAGTGATCTTCTCCATGGCCTCTTCAAAATTGTTCAGCACATCTTGCACCTGTTCAGTCATCATTTGCTGAAACTTATCATGAAGCTCCTTGTTCGATAAATTCTCCCAGTCAATCTCGTCGGCTTGTGATCCTGGCATGGTTAGCAGCAATAGAAACACACAAGAATATGATCCTACAGACTACTAAGAAGTGGTGGTGGTGTATCACAAATCCGTCAAGCAAAATCTCAAATTCTTACCAGTTCTTACCCAGCAGCAGGCGGTGATCGGCAACCGTTGTAGTCAAAAACTCTCAAAGCTTGGATAGAGCGATTACCAGGGAGAGTCAAACACACGACGTAGATGTATGTGGAGCTGGGAAGGCTTATAGTATGGTAGCAAAAAGGGTCAGCAATAATCAATTCAGAGATGCAAAGTTGAATAAACGCTCAACGACGGTACTGTGCTGGTCCTAGGCTAGACTGTGCTAGAGACGCGAGCCTAGAACACCAACAAAATCACGGCGCGGCACGTAAACAAGGGAAAAGCACACTCTGAATTTTTTTTTTCCGCTCTTTTTTTTTCCGAAACCTACTCCGGCAAGGAAACACGAATCGGAATCTAGATTGATCCCGAAAACAAACCTAATAAGCAAGGAACTCGGATTGGTGGTGGATATATGGTGGTGGTATATGGCAGCGGTGGTAGTATTTGGATATGGATCGGTGGTGGTATATGGACACGGATTGGTGGTGGTATATGGATACGGATTCGGAGCGGTGGTGGTAGATGGCAGGGGCGATGATGATGGTGCGGCGACGGTGTGACAACTTGTGAACAGAACTCGAAACTCTAAAAGACTAGACGCTAAGACCAGCAACTGAACACGACGATGCAACCGCAAATTCAACAAAGCAAATACAGAAAAGATAATGCAAGGCTCAGATTGGTTTGGATGGGATGAACTAACCCTAATTTTTTTTTGGCTTTTTCGTGGACTATAGGTATGAAGAACAGACTCGATCTAAACTACGAAAAACTGTAAAATCTCACCGAGCAACCTGGAAATCTGATACCACTTGATAGAGGCAAAGGTGTCCCGTCTTTCGATGAGATGGTGGATTTCGCTTTGGTGGAAGTCGACTTTGACGATCCGACTACGAATGTGCGAGGACGTCGCGCCTTAGCAATCGCTAAACCAACTCCGAGAGGTTATTGACCAGGCCGGAGCACGATCAACCTGACCACGAGGGTCTGTTTCCTGCGAGCAAACGAAGAACAAGCAAGAAACTAAGATTGCAATCTGGATATTGCGAATATAAGATGAAAGCTTTATTGATCAAGGTGGGGTTCTGTGACGCCTTTGTCTGGTCGTTGAACACAAACGAAGTACGCGAAGTTGCAGCTATGGCGAACTTTTAATCTAAACAAAACCCAAAGTCTAAACGATGCCCTAAGGGCTGTATATATGGAGGAAGAGGGGGGGAATTTCGTGGCCCTTGGTGGAGGGGTCCGAAATCAACCCTATCTCTTGTTTCCCCACACATACGGACTCTAAAAATAGCCTATACTTATGTATTTCGAAATTACATGGGCCTGGCCCAATAATAAGGTAACGCAGCACCTAAAATAGCCTCGGGACGAAATTTATGAAGTGGCGTCTTGTATATTTCGTCCAAGGCTTCATGCACCCATTATGGTGGCTTCAACGTCCTGAAATCATCACTTGTAACTCCGTTCTTGTTTCCCTTGCGCATGCCATCATCTCCATGCTTGTTCTTGCTCCAATGTTCATCCTTCTCCAAGCTAGGCCCTTCATTTGTAAGCAAAACAAATGTATCCAATTTAGGCAGCATCATATTCTCATGAACATTAGAATCATTACCAAGAAACGAAAGTACCTGGTAATTTAGTTGGCGTGCACGAGCTCTAGTAATTGGTCCAGTATGTATAGCAGCAGGGGCTGTGGGTGTAACAATTGTATTGATGTCCTCATCAATGGAGATGATGGCATGCGCAAGGGAAACAAGAACGGAGTTACAAGTGATGATTTCAGGACTTTGAAGCCACCATAATGGGTGCATGAAGCCTTGGACGAAATATACAAGACGCCACTTCATAAATTTCGTCCCGAGGCTATTTTAGGTGCTGCGTCACCTTATTATTGGGCCAGGCCCATGTAATTTCGAAATACATAAGTATAGGCTATTTTTAGAGTCCGTATGTGTGGGGAAACAAGAGATAGGGTTGATTTCGGACCCCTCCACCAAGGGCCACGAAATTCCCCCCCTCTTCCTCCATATATACAGCCCTTAGGGCATCGTTTAGACTGTGGGTTTTGTTTAGATTAAAAGTTCGCCATAGCTGCAACTTCGCGTACTTCGTTTGTGTTCAACGACCAGACAAAGGCGTCACAGAACCCCACCTTGATCAATAAAGCTTTCATCTTATATTCGCAATATCCAGATTGCAATCTTAGTTTCTTGCTTGTTCTTCGTTTGCTCGCAGGAAACAGACCCTCGTGGTCAGGTTGATCGTGCTCCGGCGTGGTCAATAACCTCTCGGGGTTGGTTTAGCGATTGCTAAGGCGCGACGTCCTCGCACGTTCGTAGTCGGATCGTCAAAGTCGACTTCCACCAAAGCGAAATCCACCATCTCATCGAAAGACGGGACACCTTTGCCTCTATCAAGTGGTATCAGATTTCCAGGTTGCTCGGTGAGATTTTACAGTTTTTCGTAGTTTAGATCGAGTCTGTTCTTCATACCTATAGTCCACGAAAAAGCCAAAAAAAAATTAGGGTTAGTTCATCCCATCCAAACCAATCTGAGCCTTGCATTATCTTTTCTGTATTTGCTTTGTTGAATTTGCGGTTGCATCGTCGTGTTCAGTTGCTGGTCTTAGCGTCTAGTCTTTTAGAGTTTCGAGTTCTGTTCACAAGTTGTCACACCGTCGCCGCACCATCATCATCGCCCCTGCCATCTACCACCACCGCTCCGAATCCGTATCCATATACCACCACCAATCCGTGTCCATATACCACCACCGATCCATATCCAAATACTACCACCGCTGCCATATACCACCACCATATATCCACCACCAATCCGAGTTCCTTGCTTATTAGGTTTGTTTTCGGGATCAATCTAGATTCCGATTCGTGTTTCCTTGCCGGAGTAGGTTTCGGAAAAAAAAAGAGCGGAAAAAAAAAATTCAGAGTGTGCTTTTCCCTTGTTTACGTGCCGCGCCGTGATTTTGTTGGTGTTCTAGGCTCGCGTCTCTAGCACAGTCTAGCCTAGGACCAGCACAGTACCGTCGTTGAGCGTTTATTCAACTTTGCATCTCTGAATTGATTATTGCTGACCCTTTTTGCTACCATACTATAAGCCTTCCCAGCTCCACATACATCTACGTCGTGTGTTTGACTCTCCCTGGTAATCGCTCTATCCAAGCTTTGAGAGTTTTTGACTACAACGGTTGCCGATCACCGCCTGCTGCTGGGTAAGAACTGGTAAGAATTTGAGATTTTGCTTGACGGATTTGTGATACACCACCACCACTTCTTAGTAGTCTGTAGGATCATATTCTTGTGTGTTTCTATTGCTGCTAACCATGCCAGGATCACAAGCCGACGAGATTGACTGGGAGAATTTATCGAACAAGGAGCTTCATGATAAGTTTCAGCAAATGATGACTGAACAGGTGCAAGATGTGCTGAACAATTTTGAAGAGGCCATGGAGAAGATCACTGGTTTTGAGAAGACGTTCGAAACAAAGCTCGATAACAAGTTTAATGAATTGCTCGCGCGTCTTCCACCACCACCACCCGCTGCACCTAACGCACCTCTCCAACAACAACAACAACGACTACCTCCACGTCGCGAAGCAGACCTCCGCCGAGCAAGCCGTGTTCCTCTTGCGTTTGGCCAAACTGTTGGTGCTGCTGTTGATACTTCTGTGGCTCCTGCTGCTGATGCGGAGGAGGAGGATTATGTGGGGATTATGAGGATGAGGTTGATCAAAATCAACACTACGTGCAGCCACCTGTACCACCACCAGCAGGTCGACCTCAGGTATATATTCGTAATGGTAGGCCTGCACCACCACCTCAGGTACGAGATGATGTCCATATTCCTAAACTGAAATTGAATATTCCACCATTTGAGGGTAGATATGTTCCTGATATATATCTTACTTGGGAGTTAGAAACTGAACAACGATTTACATGTTTACAATATCCTGAGGAGAGACGAGTTGCTGCTGCTGTTTGTGCTTTCACTAGTTTTGCATGTGTATGGTGGTCTGAACATTGTAGATTATATCCTATTCCAACTACTTGGGCTGCTTTGAAAACTGCTATGCGTACGCGTTGGGTTCCACCATATTATCAACGTGAATTGCTTCAAAAATTGCAGCGTTTAAGACAAGGGAAAAATTCTGTAGAAGAATATTATCAGGAATTACAAACTCGCATGATTAGATGTGGTATTGTTGAGGAGAATGAAGCTATGCTTGCACGTTTTCTGGGTGGATTAAATAGAGAGATTCAGACCATTCTAGACTATAAGGAGTATACTAATATCACTCGTTTATTCCATCTTGCTTGTAAAGCTGAACGTGAAGTGCAGGATCGACAAGCATTGGGGCGAACTAACTTTTCTGCAGGCCGACCTTCATCATGGACACCACGTGCATCTTCTACTTCAACTGCACCAGCACCTCCATCCGGTGCCACCTCCAGCCGTGATACAAGAAAACAGGCACAACCACCATTATCTGCCAAGAGCGCACCTGCGGGGCCTGCACAGCGTTCTTCTTCTTCCATGGCATCAACAGGGCACACAAGTGATATTATTTGTCGTCGTTGTAAGGGAGGAGGTCATTATGCGAGAGAATGCAAATCTCCGCGTGTGATGATTGCTACCGCTGATGGTGGATATGAGTCCGCTAGTGACTATGATGAGGAGACTTTGGCTCTTATTACACGTGAAGAACATGGTGGAGATGATTCTGATCATGAGACGCAATACATGGCTCCTGAAGACGCTGACAGGTATGAATGTTTAGTTGCTCAACGTGTTTTGAGTGTGCAGGTCACACAAGCTGAGCAAAATCAGAGGCACAATTTGTTCCATACCAAGGGAGTTGTGAAGGAACGTTCTGTGCGCGTCATCATAGACGGAGGGAGCTGCAACAACTTGGCTAGCATGGAGATGGTGGAAAAGCTTTCTCTCACCACAAGACCACATCCCCATCCTTACTACATCCAATGGTTCAACAACAGCGGCAAGGTTAAGGTAACACGTACTGTTCGTGTGCATTTTAGTATCTCTACATATGCTGATTATGTTGATTGTGATGTGGTACCTATGCAAGCATGTTCCTTATTACTTGGTAGACCATGGCAATTTGATAAAAATTCTGTACACCATGGTAGAAACAATCACTATACTCTTGTTCATAAGGATACAAATATTACTTTGCTTCCTATGACTCCTGATTCCATTTTGAAAGATGATATTAATAGAGCTAATAAAGCAAAACAGGAGACGAATAAGAGTGAAAATCAGATTGTGGCAAAAGAATTTGAGCAACAAATGAAGCCTAATAATAAACCATCTAGTGTTGCTTCTGAAATTAAATTGAAAAGTGCATGTTTATTTGCCACCAAATCTGATATTGATGAGCTAGATTTCAACAAATCTGTTTGCTATGCTTTTGTGTGCAAAGAGGCATTATTTTCATTCGAGGACGTGCCTTCCTCTTTGCCTCCTGCTGTCACTAACATTTTGCAGGAGTTCGCTGACGTCTTTCCACAAGACGTGCCACCGGGATTACCGCCTATTCGAGGGATTGAGCATCAGATTGACTTAATTCCCGGTGCTTCACTGCCAAACCGTGCACCATACCGTACCAATCCAGAGGAGACGAAGGAGATTATGCGTCAAGTATAAGAGCTTCTCGA
The DNA here is from genome assembly GCF_018294505.1 of Triticum aestivum. Lineage (NCBI taxonomy): Eukaryota > Viridiplantae > Streptophyta > Magnoliopsida > Poales > Poaceae > Triticum > Triticum aestivum. Next base: position 862,521 of record NW_025228060.1, read on the forward strand.
CAAAGGTTATATACGCGAATCCCTTAGTCCTAGTGCTGTTCCTATTATTCTAGTGCCGAAAAAGGATGGTACATCACGTATGTGTGTTGATTGTAGAGGCATTAATAATATTACTATTCGTTATCGTCATCCTATTCCTAGGCTAGATGATATGCTTGATGAATTGAGTGGCTCTACAATATTCTCCAAAGTTGATTTGCGTAGTGGATACCATCAAATTCGTATGAAATTGGGAGATGAATGGAAAACAGCATTTAAAACTAAGTTTGGATTATATGAGTGGTTAGTCATGCCTTTTGGGTTAACTAATGCGCCTAGTACTTTCATGAGACTAATGAACGAAGTTTTACGTGCTTTCATTGGATGATTTGTGGTAGTCTATTTTGATGATATACTGATTTATAGCAGATCTTTGGAAGAACATTTGGAACATTTACGTGCTGTTTTTATTGCTCTACGTGATGCACGTTTGTTTGGTAACCTTGGGAAGTGCACCTTTTGCACCAACCGAGTATCTTTTCTTGGCTATGTTGTTACTCCACAGGGAATTGAAGTTGACAAAGCCAAGATTGAAGCTATTGAGAGTTGGCCGCAGCCCAAAACGGTCACACAAGTGAGGAGCTTTCTTGGCCTCGCTGGATTCTATAGGCGTTTTGTGAGAGATTTCAGCACCATTGCTGCACCTCTCAACGAGCTTACAAAGAAGGATGTGCCTTTTGTTTGGGGTACCGCACAGGAAGAAGCCTTCACGGTATTGAAAGATAAGTTGACACATGCTCCTTTACTCCAACTTCTGATTTTAATAAGACTTTTGAGCTTGAATGTGATGCTAGTGGAATTGGATTAGGAGGTGTGTTATTACAAGATGGCAAACCTGTTGCATACTTTTCTGAAAAATTGAGTGGGCCTAGTCTGAATTATTCTACTTATGATAAAGAATTATATGCCCTTGTTCGGACTTTAGAAACATGGCAACATTATTTATGGCCCAAAGAATTTGTTATACATTCTGATCATGAATCTTTGAAACATATTAAAAGTCAAGCTAAACTGAATCGTAGACATGCTAAATGGGTTGAATTCATTGAGACTTTCCCTTATGTGATTAAACACAAGAAGGGAAAAGAAAATGTTATTGCTGATGCATTGTCTCGTCGCTATACTATGCTTTCACAACTTGACTTCAAAATATTTGGTTTGGAGACCATCAAAGATCAATATGTGCATGATGCTGATTTTAAAGATGTAATGCAGAATTGTAAAGAGGGAAGAATGTGGAACAAGTTTGTCGTTAACGATGGATTTGTGTTTCGTGCTAACAAGCTATGCATTCCAGCTAGCTCCGTTCGTCTTTTGTTGTTGCAGGAAGCGCATGGAGGAGGATTAATGGGACATTTTGGCGTGAAGAAGACAGAGGACGTACTTGCTACACATTTCTTTTGGCCAAAGATGAGACGGGATGTTGAGCGTTTTATTGCTCGATGCACTACATGTCAAAAAGCTAAGTCACGACTCAATCCTCATGGTTTATATATGCCTTTGCCTGTACCTAGTGTTCCTTGGGAGGATATATCTATGGACTTTGTTTTAGGTTTACCTCGAACAAAGAAGGGGAGGGATAGCATATTTGTTGTCGTGGATAGATTCTCGAAAATGGCACACTTTATACCATGTCATAAAAGCAATGATGCTGTTAATGTTGCTGATTTGTTCTTTCGTGAAATTATTCGCTTGCATGGTGTGCCAAATACTATTGTTTCAGATCGTGATACTAAATTTCTTAGCCACTTTTGGAGATGTTTATGGGCTAAGTTGGGGACTAAACTACTTTTTAGTACTACTTGTCACCCCCAAAATGATGGACAAACTGAAGTAGTCAATAGAACGTTGTCTACTATGCTTAGGGCTGTTTTGAAGAATAATAAGAAAATGTGGGAGGAATGCTTGCCTCATATTGAATTTGCTTATAATCGTTCATTGCATTCTACTACTAAGATGTGCCCTTTTGAAGTTGTGTATGGTTTCCTACCTCGTGCACCTATTGATTTGTTGCCTCTTCCATCTTCGGAGAAGGTTAATTTTGATGCTAAACAACGTGCTGAATTAATTTTAAAAATGCATGAGTTAACTAAGGAAAACATTGAGCGTATGAATGCTAAATATAAACTTGCTGGAGATAAGGGTAGAAAACATGTTGTGTTTGCACCTGGAGATCTTGTTTGGTTACATTTGCGTAAGGATAGATTTCCTGATTTGCGCAAATCAAAGCTAATGCCACGTGCTGATGGTCCCTTTAAGGTGTTAGAGAAAATAAATGATAATGCATATAAACTTGAGCTGCCTGCAGATTTTGGGGTTAGTCCCACTTTTAACATTGCAGATTTGAAGCCTTACTTGGGTGAGGAAGATGAACTTCCGTCGAGGACGACTTCATTTCAAGAAGGGGAGGATGATGAGGACATCAATACAATTGTTACACCCACAGCCCCTGCTGCTATACATACTGGACCAATTACTAGAGCTCGTGCACGCCAACTAAATTACCAGGTACTTTCGTTTCTTGGTAATGATTCTAATGTTCATGAGAATATGATGCTGCCTAAATTGGATACATTTGTTTTGCTTACAAATGAAGGGCCTAGCTTGGAGAAGGATGAACATTGGAGCAAGAACAAGCATGGAGATGATGGCATGCGCAAGGGGAACAAGAACGGAGTTACAAGTGATGATTTCAGGACTTTGAAGCCACCATAATGGGTGCATGAAGCCTTGGATGAAATATACAAGATGCCACTTCATAAATTTCGTCCCGAGGCTATTTTAGGTGCTGCGTCACCTTATTATTGGGCCAGGCCCATGTAATTTCGAAATACATAAGTATAGGCTATTTTTAGAGTCCGTATGTGTGGGGAAACAAGAGATAGGGTTGATTTCGGACTCCTCCACCAAGGGCCACGAAATTCCCCCCCTCTTCCTCCATATATACAGCTCTTAGGGCATCGTTTAGACTTTGGGTTTTGTTTAGATTAAAAGTTCGCCATAGCTGCAACTTCGCGTACTTCGTTTGTGTTCAACGACCAGACAAAGGCGTCACAGAACCCCACCTTGATCAATAAAGCTTTCATCTTATATTCGCAATATCCAGATTGCAATCTTAGTTTCTTGCTTGTTCTTCGTTTGCTCGCAGGAAACAGACCCTCGTGGTCAGGTTGATCGTGCTCCGGCGTGGTCAATAACCTCTCGGAGTTGGTTTAGCGATTGCTAAGGCGCGACGTCCTAGCACGTTCGTAGTCGGATCGTCAAAGTCGACTTCCACCAAAGCGAAATCCACCATCTCATCGAAAGACGGGACACCTTTGCCTCTATCAGAAAAGAAAATGTTATTGCTGATGCATTGTCTCGTCGCTATACTATGCTTTCACAACTTGACTTCAAAATATTTGGTTTGGAGACCATCAAAGATCAATATGTGCATGATGCTGATTTTAAAGATGTAATGCAGAATTGTAAAGAAGGAAGAATGTGGAACAAGTTTGTCGTTAACGATGGATTTGTGTTTCGTGCTAACAAGCTATGCATTCCAGCTAGCTCCGTTCGTCTTTTGTTGTTGCAGGAGGCGCATGGAGGAGGATTAATGGGACACTTTGGCGTGAAGAAGACGGAGGACGTACTTGCTACACATTTCTTTTGGCCAAAGATGAGACGGGATGTTGAGCGTTTTATTGCTCGATGCACTACATGTCAAAAAGCTAAGTCACGACTCAATCCTCATGGTTTATATATGCCTTTGCCTGTACCTAGTGTTCCTTGGGAGGATATGTCTATGGACTTTGTTTTAGGTTTACCTCGAACAAAGAAGGGGAGGGATAGCATATTTGTTGTCGTGGATAGATTCTCGAAAATGGCACACTTTATACCATGTCATAAAAGCGATGATGCTGTTAATGTTGCTGATTTGTTCTTTCGTGAAATTATTCGCTTGCATGGTGTGCCAAATACTATTGTTTCAGATCGTGATACTAAATTTCTTAGCCACTTTTGGAGATGTTTATGGGCTAAGTTGGGGACTAAACTGCTTTTTAGTACTACTTGTCACCCCCAAAATGATGGACAAACTGAAGTAGTCAATAGAACGTTGTCTACTATGCTTAGGGCTGTTTTGAAGAATAATAAGAAAATGTGGGAGGAATGCTTGCCTCATATTGAATTTGCTTATAATCGTTCATTGCATTCTACTACTAAGATGTGCCCTTTTGAAGTTGTGTATGGTTTCCTACCTCGTGCACCTATTGATTTGTTGCCTCTTCCATCTTCGGAGAAGGTTAATTTTGATGCTAAACAACGTGCTGAATTAATTTTAAAAATGCATGAGTTAACTAAGGAAAACATTGAGCGTATGAATGCTAAATATAAACTTGCTGGAGATAAGGGTAGAAAACATGTTGTGTTTGCACCTGGAGATCTTGTTTGGTTACATTTGCGTAAGGATAGATTTCCTAATTTGCGCAAATCAAAGCTAATGCCACGTGCTGATGGTCCCTTTAAGGTGTTAGAGAAAATAAATGATAATGCATATAAACTTGAGCTGCCTGCAGATTTTGGGGTTAGTCCCACTTTTAACATTGCAGATTTGAAGCCTTATTTGGGTGAGGAAGATGAACTTCCGTCGAGGATGACTTCATTTCAAGAAGGGGAGGATGATGAGGACATCAATACAATTGTTACACCCACAGCCCCTGCTGCTATACATACTGGACCAATTATTAGAGCTCGTGCACGCCAACTAAATTGCCAGGTACTTTCATTTCTTGGTAATGATTCTAATGTTCATGAGAATATGATGCTGCCTAAATTGGATACATTTGTTTTGCTTACAAATGAAGGGCCTAGCTTGGAGAAGGATGAACATTGGAGCAAGAACAAGCATGGAGATGATGGCATGCGCAAGGGGAACAAGAACGGAGTTACAAGTGATGATTTCAGGACTTTGAAGCCACCATAATGGGTGCATGAAGCCTTGGACGAAATATACAAGATGCCACTTCATAAATTTCGTCCCGAGGCTATTTTAGGTGCTGCGTCACCTTATTATTGGGCCAGGCCCATGTAATTTCGAAATACATAAGTATAGGCTATTTTTAGAGTCCGTATGTGATGAGGACATGACTACCTTGGATATGACCAAAAATATTGCATATATGCATATTTGTCAGGTGATTTCTAGTGCAAACTATTCAATAATCTATTTGTGTTATCCAGAACAAAAATACTTCACACACTTTTGTGTTTTGTCTAATTGCAGGTGTATGGGACATTTGTACAATCCACATATGAAGATAAGGAAGAAAGAGATGTTTATTTGATGTCCAAAAAGTTCTCTCACGTCACTTTTGGCCCAAGAGAAGATAGAGTCCAAGTCTCTCACGTTCTGGATTCAGATTCGGACTGCACAGACATACCTGACTCAAAACGCACACAAGTTTTTCATACGGACTCCGAATTGGGTGATTCTTTTTTTGTTGGAAACTAGATTTCGTGCACTTTCCAACCCAAGTGGAATCACCTTCAAATTCGTCCGAAGCGTTGAGTTGTGGACGAAACAATCTGATGCTGCAGCAGAATCCGAGTCAAACTACAAGTCCAAAGGTGTTACATCACCTCCACATGGGCCATTGGCCTTGTACGACCTAGATTTAGTTTTAGGATGCCTTGGGACGTCCTCCTACCTCCTTGGCCGCCACCCCTTGCTTCTATATAAGTAGATCCATCTAGTAGCTTTTCCTGGGGATTTGTTTAGTTAAAAGTTAGCCATTGCAACTTCGTGTACTTCGTTTGTGTCCAACGACCAGACCAAGACCGCTTCCGGATCCCCACCATTATCAATACTTCATATATATTTGCAATATTCAGATTGCTTTATCATATTCTTGCTCGTTCTTCGATTGCTTGCAGGAATAGACCTTCGTGGTCAGGCTGACCGTGCTACTAGCATCGTCAGTAACCTCAGGAGATTGGTTTAGCGATTGCTAAGGCGCAACGTCGTGCACGTTTGTAGTCGGATCGCCAAAGTCGTCTCCACCAAATCGATAGTTATCATCTCATCGAAAGATCGGGACCCTCGCCTCTATCAAGTGGTATCAGTTTTCAGGTTGCTCGGTGAGAATTTCCAGTTTTTCCTATATTAGATTTATTTTCTTACCTATTGTCCAAGAAAAAGCCACAAAACAAAAGTTAGATCTATTCATCCTTTGTCCTAGCCAGACTGAGCCTTTGCAATTTTCTTTTCATTGTTTGCATTATTGAATTATCGGTTGCATCGCCGTGTCGAGTTGCTGGTCTTAGTGTCTAGTTCCTTTAGAGTTTCGAGTTCTGTTCACATTAGTCACGCAGCCACTGCATCATTATCCCATCCGCTGTCCACCATCCCATCCACCAATTTCCACCATGTGCTACGCACTATTTATTGTCATAATCATAGTTGAGGTCACTCACATCTTCGCCTGATCGAATCTGCATCTTATCTAGTTTGTCTTGGAAAGAGGGAGAAAAAGAAGATAAAGAAAAAAAAGAGAGAAAAAAGGAAATAAAAAAAAGAAAAAGAGGGAGAAGAAAAAGAAAAAAAAGGCGTGAGAAAAAAAAAGAGAAAAAAAATTGGATCTATCTAGAATCAATCTCGTACCTGAATTCGGATTGGAATCTGTTTTGCGCACTGTTCAGTAAAACAGGTGTATCTTCCTCATACGAAGTCAGTTTTGGCTCCGTGAGTACTCAAATTGAAGATAGCGACGAGCCGCATCTAAATAGTTGCAGAAGCTAGTTCAATATTTGACACCTCAAAATCGACTTCTAAATAGGTCTTTTTGCCCTCCGAAGTTCGTGAACACAGCTTGTTCCAATTTTTCAGGCCAGTTTTAGAATTCTTTGACTCCTCATATCAACTCGGAATTGAGTGATTCTTTTTGCATTGGAAAGCTTGAGTTAGTAGCATTCTTTGAAAGAATTTATCAGAAAATTGTCTCAAACTTTTCAAGAGGAAAGTTGGAGAGAGTTGTTGTATATCCTGCTTGGCAGTTGTTTTTCATCATTATCTTCACTACCGTTGTGATCTTCACTTATATCTTGCTGTCAAGAGCTACTTAGTATCCTTCATTGATGCTAGTTGTGCTACGCCGTGACCTTATTAGTGTTCTAGGCTCGCGTCTCTAGTCCGGTCTAGCCTAGGACCAGCACAGTACCGTCGTTGAGCGTTTATTCAACATTGCGTCTTTGAATTGATTATTGCTAATCTTTTGCTACCATATATAGCCAACCCAGCTCCACATATTTCTACACCGTGTATACGTACGCTCCCCTGGCAATCGCTTTACTCAATATTCGGAGTTACTTGACACCGCTGGTTGCCGATCACCGCCTGCTGCATGGTAAGAACTTGTAAGACATTGATATTTGCTTTACTGTGAGCGTTTTACCACCACATCCTAGTAGTTATAGGAACATTATTTTTGGGTTTTGTTTAGATTAAAAGTTCGCCATAGCTGCAACTTCGCGTACTTCGTTTGTGTTCAACGACCAGACAAAGGCGTCACAGAACCCCACCTTGATCAATAAAGCTTTCATCTTATATTCGCAATATCCAGATTGCAATCTCAGTTTCTTGCTTGTTCTTCGTTTGCTCGCAGGAAACAGACCCTCGTGGTCAGGTTGATCGTGCTCCGGCGTGGTCAATAACCTCTCGGAGTTGGTTTAGCGATTGCTAAGGCGCGACGTCCTCGCACGTTCGTAGTCGGATCGTCAAAGTCGACTTCCACCAAAGCGAAATCCACCATCTCATCGAAAGACGGGACACCTTTGCCTCTATCACTTGGACTCTATCTTCTCTTGGGCCAAAAGTGACGTGAGAGAACTTTTTGGACAGCAAATAAACATCTCTTTCTTCCTTATCTTCATATGTGGATTGTACAAATGTCCCATACACCTGCAATTAGACAAAACACAAAAGTGTGTGAAGTATTTTTGTTCTGGATAACATAAATAGATTATTGAATAGTTTGCACTAGAAATCACCTGACAAATATGCATATATGCAATATTTTTGGTCATATCCAAGGTAGTCATGTCCTCATCATCCTCCCCTTCTTGAAAATAAAGCCGTCCTCGGCGTTGCTTAATCTGAAATGTGGCTAACAAAAGAGACAAGGTGTACATGTTGTATATGTATATGTCATCCATTTTTACTTCCCTTGATTTTTGCATATATGACACATGAATAGATGAGTAACTTGCATAGTTCATAAAATCTAAAGCCAAAAAATTAGCACAAGAAGTAGAAGGCATGAAAATATTGCAACTCAGTTTGCACATATAAGTGAAGCTCTTATTCGTTTCAAAAGATTGACAATGTTCATCATTAAACCATCCCAACATTGGTGAATAAACCTTACTTGCATCAAATTTACATGCTACAACATGCTTAAATAAGCAAACATGCAATAAGTCATTCAACACAGAATCATCACCAAGATTAGAGGTCATATCAAAATGATTAAACATTGGTTCTTTTGCATCAATAGTTAATTCAATGGGTGCACTCAAAATTATTGGTATTTCAGTTGTTTGATCACATGGCAAAGTCAAATTATCAACGTAGTCCTCTAAAATAGGTGGTGTGATCAAAGTAGTGGGTAGCTCATCAGATGGTGCATTCAAATTGACAAGGAATTCATCATTCTCATGTAGAGATGGAAGATCAGTACCTTTGTCATTACCTCTTATGATCAACTCAGATGATGTAGCCACTCTCGGGGGCGATGTGTCACATGGTGGAGGTGATGTAGTCCTAACAACAACGGATGTGGTTGTCATAGTATGCCTAGTAGTTGAAGGAACAATCATATCAACTCTTGGAATGTGCACCGTGCGCTTGTTCTCCTCGTGGCCAACACGTCGTTTTATTTCCTGTTCAGCTTTGCAAGCAAGATGAAACAAATGGTCCATAGGATAACACTCTTCATGAATTAGTATCTCTTGAATATCACGGTTTAATCCTCCCCAAAATCTATCCATAAAATCATCTTCACTTTCTTCTAAAGAGGAATGCAAGAAGGTAGTTTGTAAATAATCATAATATTTTGTTACAGTTTCACTACCTTGTTTTAAGTGTTGCAACTTCTTAATCATGTCACGAGTATAATAAGCAGGGACGAAAGTATGTCGCATGGCAAGTTTCAAATCATCCCAAGTAGTAGGTATATAATCAGGGTGTAACCGACAATATTCACTCCACCAAACCAAAGCATAACCAGTGAAAGAACCAACCGCAACCTTAACCTTTTTATGTTCATTGAAATTATGGGAAGCAAATATATTTTTTATGTCGAACTCCCATTCAATATATAAAGCAGGTTTAAAACGGCCATTAAATGGTGGTATAGATACATTAACCTCATCATGTGCATTTGGATGTTTGTGCACCTCTCGTGACGGTTGTGGTATTTGCAAAGGTGGTGGCACGTCTCCCGCGATCGACAAAGCCCATGAATTGACTCTGGATCCTGTCATGATTAGTAGAACAAGAAACAAAACCCAAAAATAATGTTCCTATAACTACTAGGATGTGGTGGTAAAACGCTCACAGTAAAGCAAATATCAATGTCTTACAAGTTCTTACCATGCAGCAGGTGGTGATCGGCAACCAGCGGTGTCAAGTAACTCCGAATATTGAGTAAAGCGATTGCCAGGGGAGCGTACGTATACACGGTGTAGAAATATGTGGAGCTGGGTTGGCTATATATGGTAGCAAAAGATTAGCAATAATCAATTCAAAGATGCAATGTTGAATAAACGCTCAACGACGGTACTGTGCTGGTCCTAGGCTAGACCGGACTAGAGACGCGAGCCTAGAACACTAATAAGGTCACGGCGTAGCACAACTAGCATCAATGAAGGATACTAAGTAGCTCTTGACAGCAAGATATAAGTGAAGATCACAACGGCAGTGAAGATAATGATGAAAAACAACTGCCAAGCAGGATATACAACAACTCTCTCTCCAACTTTCCTCTTAAAAAGTTTGAGACAATTTTCTGATAAATTCTTTGAAAGAATGCTACTAACTCAAGCTTTCCAATGCAAAAAGAATCACTCAATTCCGAGTTGATATGAGGAGTCAAAGAATTCTAAAACTGGCCTAAAAAATTGGAACAAGCTGTGTTCACGAACTTCGTGATAGAGGCAAAGGTGTCCCGTCTTTCGATGAGATGGTGGATTTCGCTTTGGTGGAAGTCGACTTTGACGATCCGACTACGAACGTGCGAGGACGTCGCGCCTTAGCAATCGCTAAACCAACTCCGAGAGGTTATTGACCACGCCGGAGCACGATCAACCTGACCACGAGGGTCTGTTTCCTGCGAGCAAACGAAGAACAAGCAAGAAACTGAGATTGCAATCTGGATATTGCGAATATAAGATGAAAGCTTTATTGATCAAGGTGGGGTTCTGTGACGCCTTTGTCTGGTCGTTGAACACAAACGAAGTACGCGAAGTTGCAGCTATGGCGAACTTTTAATCTAAACAAAACCCAAAGTCTAAACGATGCCCTAAGGGCTGTATATATGGAGGAAGAGGGGGGGAATTTCGTGGCCCTTGGTGGAGGGGTCCGAAATCAACCCTATCTCTTGTTTCCCCACACATACGGACTCTAAAAATAGCCTATACTTATGTATTTCGAAATCACATGGGCCTGGCCCAATAATAAGGTGACGCAGCACCTAAAATAGCCTCGGGACGAAATTTATGAAGTGGCATCTTGTATATTTCGTCCAAGGCTTCATGCACCCATTATGGTGGCTTCAAAGTCCTGAAATCATCACTTGTAACTCCGTTCTTGTTTCCCTTGCGCATGCCATCATCTCCATGCTTGTTCTTGCTCCAATGTTCATCCTTCTCCAAGCTAGGCCCTTCATTTGTAAGCAAAACAAATGTATCCAATTTAGGCAGCATCATATTCTCATGAACATTAGAATCATTACCAAGAAACGAAAGTACCTGGTAATTTAGTTGGCGTGCACGAGCTCTAGTAATTGGTCCAGTATGTATAGCAGCAGGGGCTGTGGGTGTAACAATTGTATTGATGTCCTCATCACATTGTCAATCTTTTGAAATGAATAAGAGCTTCACTTATATGTGCAAACTGAGTTGCAATATTTTCATGCCTTCTACTTCTTGTGCTAATTTTTTGGCTTTAGATTTTATGAGCTATGCAAGTTACTCATCTATTCATGTGTCATATATGCAAAAATCAAGGGAAGTAAAAATGGATGACATATACATATACAACATGTACACCTTGTCTCTTTTGTTAGCCACATTTCAGATTAAGCAACGCCGAGGACGGCTTTATTTTCAAGAAGGGGAGGATGATGAGGACATGACTACCTTGGATATGACCAAAAATATTGCATATATGCATATTTGTCAGGTGATTTCTAGTGCAAACTATTCAATAATCTATTTATGTTATCCAGAACAAAAATACTTCACACACTTTTGTGTTTTGTCTAATTGCAGGTGTATGGGACATTTGTACAATCCACATATGAAGATAAGGAAGAAAGAGATGTTTATTTGATGTCCAAAAAGTTCTCTCACGTCACTTTTGGCCCAAGAGAAGATAGAGTCCAAGTCTCTCACGTTCTGGATTCAGATTCGGACTGCACAGACATACCTGACTCAAAACGCACACAAGTTTTTCATACGGACTCCGAATTGGGTGATTCTTTTTTTGTTGGAAACTAGATTTCGTGCACTTTCCAACCCAAGTGGAATCACCTTCAAATTCGTCCGAAGCGTTGAGTTGTGGACGAAACAATCTGATGCTGCAGCAGAATCCGAGTCAAACTACAAGTCCAAAGGTGTTACATCACCTCCACATGGGCCATTGGCCTTGTACGACCTAGATTTAGTTTTAGGATGCCTTGGGACGTCCTCCCACCTCCTTGGCCGCCACCCCTTGCTTCTATATAAGTAGATCCATCTAGTAGCTTTTCCTGGGGATTTGTTTAGTTAAAAGTTAGCCATTGCAACTTCGTGTACTTCGTTTGTGTCCAACGACCAGACCAAGACCGCTTCCGGATCCCCACCATTATCAATACTTCATATATATTTGCAATATTCAGATTGCTTTATCATATTCTTGCTCGTTCTTCGATTGCTTGCAGGAATACACCTTCGTGGTCAGGCTGACCGTGCTACTAGCATCGTCAGTAACCTCAGGAGATTGGTTTAGCGATTGCTAAGGCGCAACGTCATGCACGTTTGTAGTCGGATCGCCAAAGTCGTCTCCACCAAATCGATAGTTATCATCTCATCGAAAGATCGGGACCCTCGCCTCTATCAGTATGTGTGGGGAAACAAGAGATAGGGTTGATTTCGGACCCCTCCACCAAGGGCCACGAAATTCCCCCCCTCTTCCTCCATATATACAGCCCTTAGGGCATCGTTTAGACTTTGGGTTTTGTTTAGATTAAAAGTTCGCCATAGCTGCAACTTCGCGTACTTCGTTTGTGTTCAACGACCAGACAAAGGCGTCACAGAACCCCACCTTGATCAATAAAGCTTTCATCTTATATTCACAATATCCAGATTGCAATCTCAGTTTCTTGCTTGTTCTTCGTTTGCTCGCAGGAAACAGACCCTCGTGGTCAGGTTGATCGTGCTCCGGCGTGGTCAATAACCTCTCGGAGTTGGTTTAGCAATTGCTAAGGCGCGACGTCCTCGCACGTTCGTAGTCGGATCGTCAAAGTCGACTTCCACCAAAGCGAAATCCACCATCTCATCGAAAGACGGGACACCTTTGCCTCTATCAGCAGCCACCTGCACCACCACCAGCAGGTCGACCTCGGGTATATCTTCGTAATGGTAGGCCTGCACCACCACCTCAGGTACGAGATGATGTCCACATTCCTAAACTGAAATTGAATATTCCACCATTTGAGGGTAGATATGTTCCTGATATATATCTTACTTGGGAGTTAGAAACTGAACAACGTTTTACATGTTTACAATATCCCGAGGAGAGACGGGTTGCTGCTGCTATTTGTGCTTTCACTAGTTTTGCATGTGTCTGGTGGTCTGAACATTGTAGATTATATCCTATTCCAACTACTTGGGCTGCTTTGAAAACTGCTATGCGTACGCGTTGGGTTCCATCATATTATCAACGTGAATTGCTTCAAAAATTGCAGCGTTTAAGACAAGGAAAAAATTCTGTAGAAGAATATTATCAGGAATTACAAACTGGCATGATTCGATGTGGTATTGTTGAGGAGAATGAAGCTATGCTTGCATGTTTTCTGGGTGGATTAAATAGAGAGATTCAGACCATTCTAGACTATAAGGAGTATACTAATATCACTCGTTTATTCCATCTTGCTTGTAAAGCTGAACGTGAAGTGCAGGATCGACAAACATTGGCGCGAACTAACTTTTCTGCAGGCCGACCTTCATCATGGACACCGCGTGCATCTTCTACTTCAACTGCACGAGCACCTCAATCAGGTGCCTCCTACAGCCGTGATACAAGAAAACAGGAACAACCACCATTATCTGCCAAGAGCGCACCTGCCGGGCCTGCACAGAGTTCTTCTTCTTCCAGGGCATCAACAGGGCACACGAGTGATATTATTTGTCGTCATTGTAAGGGAGGAGGTCATTATGCGAGAGAATGCAAATCTCCGCGTGTGATGATTGCTACCACGGATGGTGGATATGAGTCTGCTAGTGACTATGATGAGTCGACTTTGGCTCTTATTACACGTGAAGAACATGGTGGACATGATTCTGATCATGAGACGCAATACATGGCTCCTGAAGACGCTGACAGGTATGAATGTTTAGTTGCTCAACGTGTTTTGAGTGTGCAGGTCACACAAGCTGAGCAAAATCAGAGGCACAATTTGTTCCATACCAAGGGAGTTGTGAAGGAACGTTCTGTGCGCGTCATCATAGACGGAGGGAGCTGCAACAACTTGGCTAGCATGGAGATAGTGGAGAAGCTTTCTGTCACCACAAGACCACATCCACATCCTTACTACATCCAATGGTTCAACAACAGCGGCAAGGTTAAGGTAACACGTACTGTTCGTGTGCATTTTAGTATCTCTACATATGCTGATTATGTTGATTGTGATGTGGTACCTATGCAAGCATGTTCCTTATTACTTGGTAGACCATGGCAATTTGATAAAAATTCTGTACACCATGGTAGAAACAATCAGTATAGTCTTGTTCATAAGGATAAAAATATTACTTTGCTTCCTATGACTCCTGATTCTATTTTGAAAGATGATATTAATAGAGCTAATAAAGAAAAACAAGAGAGGAATAAGAGTGAACATCAGATTGTGGCAAAAGAATTTGAGCAACAAATGAAGCCTAATAATAAACCATCTAGTGTTGCTTCTGAAATTAAATTGAAAAGTGCATGTTTATTTGCCACCAAATCTGATATTGATGAGCTAGATTTCAGCAAATCTGTTTGCTATGCTTTTGTGTGCAAAGAGTCATTATTTACATTCGAGGACGTGCCTTCCTCTTTGCCTCCTGCTATCACTAACATTTTGCAGGAGTTCGCTGACGTCTTTCCACAAGACGTGCCACCGGGATTACCACCTATTCGAGGGATTGAGCATCAGATCGACTTAATTCCTGGTGCTTCACTGCCAAACCGTGCGCCATACCGTACCAATCCAGAGGAGACGCAGGAGATTATGCGTCAAGTACAAGAGCTTCTCGACAAAGGTTATATACGCGAATCTCTTAGTCCTTGTGCTGTTCCTATTATTCTAGTGCCAAAAAAGGATGGTACATCCCGTATGTGTGTTGACTATAGAGGCATTAATAATATTACTATTCGTTATCGTCATCCTATTCCTAGGCTAGATGATATGCTTGATGAATTGAGTGGCTCTACAATATTCTCCAAAGTTGATTTGCATAGTGGTTACCATCAAATTCGTATGAAATTGGGTGATGAATGGAAAACAGCATTTAAAACAAAGTTTGGTTTATATGAGTGGTTAGTCATGCCTTTTGGGTTAACTAATGCGCCTAGTACTTTCATGAGACTAATGAACGAAGTTTTACGTGCTTTCATTGGACGATTTGTGGTAGTTTACTTTGATGACATATTGATTTATAGTAGATCTTTGGAAGAACATTTGGAACATTTACGTGTTGTTTTTATTGCTCTACGTGATGCACGTTTGTTTGGCAACCTTGGGAAGTGCACCTTTTGCACCGACCGAGTATCTTTTCTTGGCTATGTTGTTACTCCACAGGGAATTGAAGTTGATAAAGCCAAGATTGAAGCTATTGAGAGTTGGCCGCAGCCCACAATGGTCACACAAGTGAGGAGTTTTCTTGGCCTCGCTGGATTCTATAGGCATTTTGTGAGAGATTTCAGCACCATTGCTGCACCTCTCAATGAGCTTACAAAGAAAGATGTGCCTTTTCTTTGGGGTACCGCACAGGAAGAAGCCTTCTCGGTATTGAAAGATAAGTTGACACATGCTCCTTTACTCCAACTTCCTGATTTTAATAAGACTTTTGAGCTTGAATGTGATGCTAGTGGAATTGGATTAGGCGGTGTGTTATTACAAGATGGCAAACCTGTTGCATACTTTTCTGAAAAATTGAGTGGGCCTAGTCTGAATTATTCTACTTATGATAAAGAATTATATGCTCTTGTTCGGACTTTAGAAACATGGCAACATTATTTATGGCCCAAAGAATTTGTTATACATTCTGATCATGAATCTTTGAAACATATTAAAAGTCAAGCTAAACTGAATCATAGACATGCTAAATGGGTTGAATTCATTGAGACTTTTCCTTATGTCATTAAACACAAGAAGGGAAAAGAAAATGTTATTGCTGATGCATTGTCTCGCCGCTATACTATGCTTTCACAACTTGACTTTAAAATATTTGGTTTGGAGACCATCAAAGATCAATATGTGCATGATGCTGATTTTAAAGATGTAATGCAGAATTGTAAAGAAGGAAGAATGTGGAACAAGTTCATCGTCAACGATGGATTTGTGTTTCGTGCTAACAAGCTATGCATTCCAGCTAGCTCCGTTCGTCTTTTGTTGTTGCAGGAGGCGCATGGAGGAGGATTAATGGGACACTTTGGCGTGGAGAAGACGGAGGACGTACTTGCTACACATTTCTTTTGGCCAAAGATGAGACGGGATGTTGAGCGTTTTATTGCTCGCTGCACCACATGTCAAAAAGCTAAGTCACGACTCAATCCTCATGGTTTATATATGCCTTTGCCTGTACCTAGTGTTCCTTGGGAGGATATATCTATGGACTTTGTTTTAGGTTTACCTCGAACAAAGAAGGGGAGGGATAGCATATTTGTTGTCGTGGATAGATTCTCGAAAATGGCACACTTTATACCATGTCATAAAAGCGATGATGCTCTTAATGTTGCTGATTTGTTCTTTCGTCAAATTATTCGCTTGCATGGTGTGCCAAATACTATTGTTTCAGATCGTGATACCAAATTTCTTAGCCACTTTTGGAGATGTTTATGGGCTAAGTTGGGGACTAAACTGCTTTTTAGTACTACTTGTCACCCCCAAACTGATGGCCAAACTGAAGTAGTCAATAGAACATTGTCTACTATGCTTAGGGCTGTTTTGAAGAGTAATAAGAAAATGTGGGAGGAATGCTTGCCTCATATTGAATTTGCTTATAATCGTTCATTGCATTCTACTACTAAGATGTGCCCTTTTGAAGTTGTGTATGGTTTCCTACCTCGTGCACCTATTGATTTGTTGCCTCTTCCATCTTCGGAGAGGGTTAATTTTGATGCTAAACAACATGCTGAATTGATTTTAAAAATTTATGAGTTAACTAAGGAAAACATTGAGCGTATGAATGCCGAATATAAACTTGCTGGAGATAAGGGTAGAAAACATGTTGTGTTTGCACCTGGAGATCTTGTTTGGTTACATTTGCGTAAGGATAGATTTCCTGATTTGCGCAAATCAAAGCTCATGCCACGGGCTGATGGTCCCTTTAAGGTGTTAGAAAAAATAAATGATAATGCATATAAACTTGAGCTGCCTACAGATTTTGGGGTTAGTCCCACTTTTAACATTGCAGATTTGAAGCCTTATTTGGGTGAGGAAGATGAACTTCCGTCGAGGACGACTTTATTTCAAGAAGGGGAGGATGATGAGGACATCAATACTATTGTTACACCCACAGCCCCTGCTGCTATACATACTGGACCAATTACTAGAGCTCGTGCACGCGATGTAAATTACCAGGTACTTTCGTTTCTTGGTAATGATTCTAATGTTCATGAGAATATGATGCTGCCTAAATTGGATACATTTGTTTTGCTTACAAATGAAGGGCCTAGCTTGGAGAAGGATGAACATTGGAGCAAGAACAAGTATGGAGATGATGGCATGCGCAAGGGGAACAAGAACGGAGTTACAAGTGATGATTTCAGGACTTTGAAGCCACCATAATGGGTGCATGAGGCCTTGGACGAAATATACAAGATGCCACTTCATAAATTTCGTCCCGAGGCTATTTTAGGTGTTGCGTCACCTTATTATTGGGCCAGGCCCAAGTTATTTCGAAATACATAAGTATAGGCTATTTTTAGAGTCCGTATGTGTGGGGAAACAAGAGATAGGGTTGATTTCGGACCCCTCCACCAAGGGCCACGAAATTCCCCCCTCTTCCTCCATATATACAGCCCTTAGGGCATCGTTTAGACTTTGGGTTTTGTTTAGATTAAAAGTTCGCCATTGCTGCAACTTCGCGTACTTCGTTTGTGTTCAACGACCAGACAAAGGCGTCACAGAACCCCACCTTGATCAATAAAGCTTTCATCTTATATTCGCAATATCCAGATTGCAATCTCAGTTTCTTGCTTGTTCTTCGTTTGCTCGCAGGAAACAGACCCTCATGGTCAGGTTGATCGTGCTCCGGCGTGGTCAATAACCTCTCGGAGTTGGTTTAGCGATTGCTAAGGCGCGACGTCCACGCACGTTCGTAGTCGGATCGTCAAAGTCGACTGCCACCAAAGCGATATCCATCATCTCATCGAAAGACGGGACACCTTTGCCTCTATCAGATCCGACCTCGGATCGTGATCCTCATCACCATGGAAACGGTTGTCGTGGACGGACTTGTAGTCGGACGTAGATGAAGGCATTGCGCAATCCAAGTACTCCAAGGTGTCTCCGGAGTGATAGACATGCAAAAAGAGCAAACACAAGCGACACTCGGAAATACAATGGTTAGCGCACACAAAGTGTCCATCATGTAAGAATGAGTCCGTGCGGCAAGATAGTTTGTGGCAAGACACAAGATGCTTATCCAAAAGATGTAGAATGAGATGTAAAGCATTCTTGGGAGCAAATGCAATCATTGTGCACGCAAATGTGTTATGAATATGAGCAATGCAACCACGATGCAAAATGATGTCATAATGGGATGGTTTATCAAATGTATGAACATGGCAATGGATGCTCAATATGTGGATAGTATCATGCAATTGATGGTCGACAATATGATCATTATGTATGAATAAGCCATCAAAGAAGATCACAACAAATTTGCTAAGGAAGTGAACAAGCTCAAATATCATGGGTGACATGGAAATACAAGATGCAACAAGGCAATCATAATGTGAGTCAATCCATGCATAGGGTGCAAACTTGTGGTGAGTATGATATGTCCATCGAGCATGAGTGTGAGCACAATCAACAAATATGGAGGTGTTTGTATACCAATGCTCGATGTTGTGGCAAGAGTGCAAGACCGAAGGTTCATCCAAGAAGTGCGAGCGCTCCTCAATGTGAAGGTCTATAGAGCCAATCTCAAATGTCGCTCCTCCGTTCGCGAGATGTATCATGTAGACAACAAGGAGACAACAATGAAAGAGTGACCCATCCAATATGCAAACTTGAGGATGGCTCAAAGGGAAGGAGTTCACCTTTATGAGAATGTCGAAAATGTTGGTGTCGCACATCATGTATGCCTTCACATGACCAAGTTGTCTCATCATGGTACCGCCTTGTGAATCCTTCAAAACGAAAGAACATGGCAAACACTCGGAAAAACAAATGAGGTTAGTGCAAATGCAACACCTATCATTCGTGAGGTAAGATACCCAACAAGTGTATGCATCAAGCTCATCATAAGAAAGGATAAGGGAATTTGGCATGGTATGTAAGCATATGATGCGATAACAACCAAATACAAGAGGCTCAATCAAACAAGCATGCATCACAAGTATAGTGTCCAAGTCTCAAAGATCAATAAGCATAGCTAGTTGGCACTCAATATAAGGTGATATGAGAGATGCAACTAATGGAGACAAGAGACAATGATCATGACAAATCAAGTGAGAGGCATGAGCATATATGTCATCAACCCAAGAAAGCAAGTAATAGTGGAACATGGGTGATGCAACCAAGCAAGCAATCATAATGATCAAGTCAAGCATGCTAGTAGTGCGAAGATGCAACATACTAGGAGGAATAATGGCAAGCATGTCATGTGTGCAAATAGTGTGCATGAATAATGGACATGACATATCGCAAGCATGAAAGCAAGATATGAGTAGAATGGCATGAATGCATTGGTGAGAGGCCATATGTAAATAGCAATAGGGCATCATGACTCTCCCAACACAACAAGCAACAATATTATGGGGCACATTGATGAGGACATGACTACCTTGGATATGACCAAAAATATTGCATATATGCATATTTGTCAGGTGATTTCTAGTACAAACTATTCAATAATCTATTTATATTATCCAGAACAAAAATACTTCACACACTTTTGTGTTTTGTCTAATTGCAGGTGTATGGGACATTTGTACAATCCACATATGAAGATAAGGAAGAACGATATGTTTATTTGCTGTCCAAAAAGTTCTCTCACGTCACTTTTGGCCCAAGAGAAGATAGAGTCCAAGTCTCTCACGTTCTGGATTCAGATTCGGACTGCACAGACATACCTGACTCAAAACGCACACAAGTTTTTCATACGGACTCCGAATTGGGTGATTCTTTTTTTGTTGGAAACTAGATTTCGTGCACTTTCCAAACCAATTGGAATCACCTTCAAATTCGTCCGGAGCTTTGAGTTGTGGACGAAACAATCTGATGCTGCAGCAGAATCCGAGTCAAACTACAAGTCCAAAGGTGTTACATCACCTCCACTTGGGCCCATTGGCCTTGTACGACCTAGATTTAGTTTTAGGCTGCCTTGGGACGTCCTCCCACCTCCTTGGCCGCCACCCCTTGCTCCTATATAAGTAGATCCATCTAGTAGCTTTTCCTTAGGATTTGTTTAGTTAAAAGTTAGCCATTGCAACTTCGTGTACTTCGTTTGTGTCCAACGACCAGACCAAGACCGCTTACGGATCCTCACCTTTATCAAAACTTCATATATACTCGCAATATTCAGATTGCTTTTATCATATTCTTGCTTGTTCTTCGATTGCTTGCAGGAATAGACCTTCGTGGTCAGGTTGATTGTGCTCCAGCGTGGTCAATAACCTTTCGGAGTTGGTTTAGCGATTGCTAAGGCGCAACGTCGTGCACGTTTGTAGTCGGATCGTCAAAGTCATCTTCACCAAATCGATAGTTATCATCTCATCGAAAGATCGGGACACCCCGCCTCTATCAAACCTGGAAATCTGATACCACTTGATAGAGGCAAAGGTGTCCCGTCTTTCGATGAGATGATGGATATCACTTTGGTGGCTGTCGACTTTGACGATCCGACTACGAACGTGCGAGGACGTCGCGCCTTAGCAATCGCTAAACCAACTCCGAGAGGTTATTGACCACGCCGGAGCACGATCAACCTGACCACGAGGGTCTATTTCCTGCGAGCAAACAAAGAACAAGCAAGAAACTGAGATTGCAATCTGGATATTGCGAATATAAGATGAAAGCTTTATTGATCAAGGTGGGGTTCTGTGACGCCTTTGTCTGGTCGTTGAACACAAACGAAGTACGCGAAGTTGCAGCTATGGCGAACTTTTAATCTAAACAAAACCCAAAGTCTAAACGATGCCCTAAGGGCTGTATATATGGAGGAAGAGGGGGGAATTTCGTGGCCCTTGGTGGAGGTGATGAGGACATGACTACCTTGGATATGACCAAAAATATTGCATATATGCATATTTGTCAGGTGATTTCTAGTGCAAACTATTCAATAATCTATTTATGTTATCCAGAACAAAAATACTTCACACACTTTTGTGTTTTGTCTAATTGCAGGTGTATGGGACATTTGTACAATCCACATATGAAGATAAGGAAGAAAGAGATGTTTATTTGCTGTCCAAAAAGTTCTCTCACGTCACTTTTGGCCCAAGAGAAGATAGAGTCCAAGTCTCTCACGTTCTGGATTCAGATTCGGACTTCACAGACATACCTGACTCAAAACGCACACAAGTTTTTCATACGGACTCCGAATTGGGTGATTCTTTTTTTGTTGGAAACTAGATTTCGTGCACTTTCCAACCCAATTGGAATCACCTTCAAATTCGTCCGGAGCGTTGAGTTGTGGACGAAACAATCTGATGCTGCAGCAGAATCCGAGTCAAACTACAAGTCCAAAGGTGTTACATCACCTCCAATTGGGCCCATTGGCCTTGTACGACCTAGATTTAGTTTTAGGCTGCCTTGGGACGTCCTCCCACCTCCTTGGCCGCCACCCCTTGCTCCTATATAAGTAGATCCATCTAGTAGCTTTTCCTTGGGATTTGTTTAGTTAAAAGTTAGCCATTGCAACTTCGTGTACTTCGTTTGTGTCCAACGACCAGACCAAGACCGCTTCCGGATCCCCACCTTTATCAATACTTCATATATACTCGCAATATTCAGATTGCTTTTATCATATTCTTGCTTGTTCTTCGATTGCTTGCAGGAATAGACCTTCGTGGTCAGGTTGATTGTGCTCCAGCATGGTCAATAACCTCTCGGAGTTGGTTTAGCGATTGCTAAGGCGCAACGTCGTGCACGTTTGTAGTCGGATCGTCAAAGTCATCTTCACCAAATCGATAGTTATCATCTCATCGAAAGATCGGGACACCCCCGCCTCTATCAAGTGGTATCAGTTTTCAGGTTGCTCGGTGAGAATTTCCAGTTTTCCTAGATTAGATTTATTTTCTTACCTATTGTCCAAGAAAAAGCCACACAAAAAAAGTTAGATCTGTTCATCCTTTATTCAAGCCAGTCTGAGCCTTTGCAATTTTCTATTCATTGCTGCATAGTTGAATTATCGGTTGCATCGTCGTGTCAGTTGCTGGTTTTAGCGTCTAGTTCCTTTAGAGTTTCGAGTTCTATTCACATTAGTCACGCCGCTGCTGCATCATTATCCCTACCGCTGTCCACCATTCCATCTATTAATTTCCACCATATGCTACGCACTGTTCATTGTCATAATCATAGTTGAGGTCATTCACATCTTCGCCTGATCCAATCTGCATCTTATCTAGTTTGTCTTGGAAAGAAAAAAAAAGAAGATAGAGAAAAAAAGAGAAAAAAGGAAAAAAAAAGAAAAAGAGAGAGAAGAAAAAGAAAAAAAAAGGGTGAGAAAAAAAAGAGAGAAGAAAAAAAAAATTGGATCTATCTAGAATCAATCTCGTACCTGAATTCGGATTGGAATCTGTTTTGTGCACTGTTCAGTAAAACAGGTGTATCTTCCTCATACGAAGTCCGTTTTGGCTCCGTGAGTACTCAAATTGAAGCTAGCGACGAGCCGCATCTAAATAATTGCAGAAGCTAGTTCAATATTTGACACCTCAAAATCGGCTTCTAAATAGGTTTTTTTGCCCTCCGAAGTTCATGAACACAGCTTGTTCCAATTTTTCAGGCCAGTTTTAGAATTCTTTGACTCCTCATATCAACTCGGAATTGAGTGATTCTTTTTGCATTGGAAAGCTTGAGTTAGTAGCATTCTTTGAAAGAATTTATCAGAAAATTGTCTCAAACTTTTCAAGAGGAAAGTTGGAGAGAGAGTTGTTGTATATCCTGCTTGGCAGTTGTTTTTCATCATTATCTTCACTGCCGTTGTGATCTTCACTTATATCTTGCTATCAAGAGCTACTTAGTATCCTTCATTGATGCTAGTTGTGCTACGCCGTGACCTCATTAGTGTTCTAGGCTCGCGTCTCTAGTCCGGTCTAGCCTAGGACCAGCACAGTACCGTCGTTGAGCGTTTATTCAACATTGCATCTTTGAATTGATTATTGCTAATCTTTTGCTACCATATATAGCCCACCCAGCTCCACATATTTCTACACCGTGTATACGTATGCTCCCCTGGCAATCGCTTTACTCAATATTCGGAGTTACTTGACACCGCTGGTTGCCGATCACCGCCTGCTGCATGGTAAGAACTTGTAAGACATTGATATTTGCTTTACTGTGAGCGTTTTACCACCACATCCTAGTAGTTATAGGAACATTATTTTTGGGTTTTGTTTCTTGTTCTACTAATCATGATAGGATCCAGTGTCAATTCATGGGCTTTGTCGATCGCGGGAGACGTGCCACCACCTTTGCAAATACCACAACCGTCACGAGAGGTGCACAAACATCCAAATGCACATGATCAGGTTAATGTATCTATACCACCATTTAATGGCCGTTTTAAACCTGCTTTATATATTGAATGGGAGTTCGACATAAAAAATATATTTGCTTCCCATAATTTCAATGAACATAAAAAGGTTAAGGTTGCGGTTGGTTCTTTCACTGGTTATGCTTTGGTTTGGTGGAGTGAATATTGTCGGTTACACCCTGATTATATACCTACTACTTGGGATGATTTGAAACTTGCCATGCGACATACTTTCGTCCCTGCTTATTATACTCGTGACATGATTAAGAAGTTGCAACACTTAAAACAAGGTAGTGAAACTGTAACAAAATATTATGATGATTTACAAACTACCTTGTTGCATTCCTCTTTAGAAGAAAGTGAAGATGATTTTATGGATAGATTTTGGGGAGGATTAAACCGCGATATTCAAGAGATACTAATTCATGAAGAGTGTTATCCTATTGATGAGGACATCAATACAATTGTTACACCCACAGCCCCTGCTGCTATACATACTGGACCAATTACTAGAGCTCGTGCACGCCAACTAAATTACCAGGTACTTTCGTTTCTTGGTAATGATTCTAATGTTCATGAGAATATGATGCTGCCTAAATTGGATACATTTGTTTTGCTTACAAATGAAGGGCCTAGCTTGGAGAAGGATGAACATTGGAGCAAGAACAAGCATGGAGATGATGGCATGCGCAAGGGAAACAAGAACGGAGTTACAAGTGATGATTTCAGGACTTTGAAGCCACCATAATGGGTGCATGAAGCCTTGGACGAAATATACAAGATGCCACTTCATAAATTTCGTCCCGAGGCTATTTTAGGTGCTGCGTCACCTTATTATTGGGCCAGGCCCATGTAATTTCGAAATACATAAGTATAGACTATTTTTAGAGTCCGTATGTGTGGGGAAACAAGAGATAGGGTTGATTTCGGACCCCTCCACCAAGGGCCACGAAATTCCCCCCCTCTTCCTCCATATATACAGCCCTTAGGGCATCGTTTAGACTTTGGGTTTTGTTTAGATTAAAAGTTCGCCATAGCTGCAACTTCGCGTACTTCGTTTGTGTTCAACGACCAGACAAAGGCGTCACAGAACCCCACCTTGATCAATAAAGCTTTCATCTTATATTCGCAATATCCAGATTGCAATCTTAGTTTCTTGCTTGTTCTTCGTTTGCTCGCAGGAAACAGACCTTCGTGGTCAGGTTGATCGTGCTCCGGCGTGGTCAATAACCTCTCGGAGTTGGTTTAGCGATTGCTAAGGCGCGACGTCCTCGCACGTTCGTAGTCGGATCGTCAAAGTCGACTTCCACCAAAGCAAAATCCACCATCTCATCGAAAGACGGGACACCTTTGCCTCTATCAATTTGCTTCCCATAATTTTGATGAACATAAAAAGGTTAAGGTTGCGGTTGGTTCTTTCACTGGTTATGCTTTGGTTTGGTGGAGTGAATATTGTCGGTTACACCCTGATTATATACCTACTACTTGGGATGATTTGAAACTTGCCATGCGACATACTTTCGTCCCTGCTTATTATACTCGTGACATGATTAAGAAGTTGCAACACTTAAAACAAGGTAGTGAAACTGTAACAAAATATTATGATGATTTACAAACTACCTTGTTGCATTCCTCTTTAGAAGAAAGTGAAGATGATTTTATGGATAGATTTTGGGGAGGATTAAACCGTGATATTCAAGAGATACTAATTCATGAAGAGTGTTATCCTATGGACCATTTGTTTCATCTTGCTTGCAAAGCTGAACAGGAAATAAAACGACGTGTTGGCCACGAGGAGAACAAGCGCACGGTGCACATTCCAAGAGTTGATATGATTGTTCCTTCAACTACTAGGCATACTATGACAACCACATACGTTGTTGTCAGGACTACATCACCTCCACCATGTGACACATCGCCCCCGAGAGTGGCTACATCATCTGAGTTGATCATAAGAGGTAATGACAAAGGTACTGATCTTCCATCTCTACATGAGAATGATGAATGCCTTGTCAATTTGAATGCACCATCTGATGAGCTACCCACTACTTTGATCACACCACCTATTTTAGAGGACTACGTTGATAATTTGACTTTGCCATGTGATCAAACAACTGAAATACCAACAATTTTGAGTGCACCCATTGAATTAACTATTGATGCAAAAGAACCAATGTTTAATCATTTTGATATGACTTCTAATCTTGGTGATGATTCTGTGTTGAATGACTTATTGCATGTTTGCTTATTTAAGCATGTTGTAGCATGTAAATTTGATGCAAGTAAAGTTTATTCACCAATGTTGGGATGGTTTAATGATGAACATTGTCAATCTTTTGAAATGAATAAGAGCTTCACTTATATGTGCAAACTGAGTTGCAATATTTTCATGCCTTCTACTTCTTGTGCTATTTTTTTGGCTTTAGATTTTATGAACTATACAAGTTACTCATCTATTCATGTGTCATATATGCAAAAATCAAGGGAAGTAAAAATGGATGACATATACATATACAACATGTACACCTTGTCTCTTTTGTTAGCCACATTTCAGATTAAGCAACGCCGAGGACGGCTTTATTTTCAAGAAGGGGAGGATGATGAGGACATGACTACCTTGGATATGACCAAAAATATTGCATATATGCATATTTGTCAGGTGATTTCTAGTGCAAACTATTCAATAATCTATTTATGTTATCCAGAACAAAAATACTTCACACACTTTTGTGTTTTGTCTAATTGCTGGTGTATGGGACATTTGTACAATCCACATATGAAGATAAGGAAGAAAGATATGTTTATTTGCTGTCCAAAAAGTTCTCTCACGTCACTTTTGGCCCAAGAGAAGATAGAGTCCAAGTCTCTCACGTTCTGGATTCAGATTCGGACTGCACAGACATACCTGACTCAAAACGCACACAAGTTTTTCATACGGACTCCGAATTGGGTGATTCTTTTTTTGTTGGAAACTAGATTTCGTGCACTTTCCAACCCAATTGGAATCACCTTCAAATTCGTCTGGAGCTTTGAGTTGTGGACGAAACAATCTGATGCTGCAGCAGAATCCGAGTCAAACTACAAGTCCAAAGGTGTTACATCACCTCCACTTGGGCCCATTGGCCTTGTACGACCTAGATTTAGTTTTAGGCTGCCTTGGGACGTCCTCCCACCTCCTTGGCCGCCACCCCTTGCTCCTATATAAGTAGATTCATCTAGTAGCTTTTCCTTAGGATTTGTTTAGTTAAAAGTTAGCCATTGCAACTTCGTGTACTTCGTTTGTGTCCAACGACCAGACCAAGACCGCTTACGGATCCTCACCTTTATCAAAACTTCATATATACTCGCAATATTCAGATTGCTTTTATCATATTCTTGCTTGTTCTTCGATTGCTTGCAGGAATAGACCTTCGTGGTCAGGTTGATTGTGCTCCAGCGTGGTCAATAACCTTTCGGAGTTGGTTTAGCGATTGCTAAGGCGCAACGTCGTGCACGTTTGTAGTCGGATCGTCAAAGTCATCTTCACCAAATCGATAGTTATCATCTCATCGAAAGATCGGGACACCCCCGCCTCTATCACACATGATAAACATGGCAATAGCAACAAGGATCTCCACCAAGCATGCAAATACACATAGAAGTAGCATAATGGTGAATCATGGGTATATGCAAGCAAGGGTCACAATTGCATGGCAAAGGCATAGGAGCAAGCATAACATGCAAAGTGAACACGGTAAAATGAGCATAAGGTGACAAGTGGTAAATGGCCCATAGCCGTGTGAGCGCCAAGTAGAAGAGATGCGCGTAGTCCTTGTGCGAAGGGAATGGTGGTAAGGATAGTCCACGGGATCCCAAAGCATCGTTGCTCTCAAGAGCTCGTTTCGTCAACTCTTGGGATTGAGAGGTTGACGAGTATACATGAGTACCTACACAAAACAAAGACAAAGAGAAAATTGTGTGTGCATGGTATATGTACACATCATCCATCATGATGCGCACATGCACGTGTCGGTTAGCACTAAATAGCCAATGCTCAAATAAATGAGATTCGTGATATAGAAACATGTCATCCACCATGAGAGGTTTGTTATTATGTATGGCATAATGGAGACTCAAAGGATGTAATGCATCATGAGAAATATCTAGAGCATTGTTATTCATGGAATGCATATGGTGCAAGCAATTATGTGAACCATGCAAAGTATGGAATGCATCAAGATCTCCTAATATGTATGAGGAAACTATGGGGGTCTCCTCATGAGCATTAATGGAAACAACATGATGTAGGGTGGAACCCTATAGCGTTGATCTTTCACGTTTGGAGTGGGATCCCTCGAAGAACACGATGAACACCGGGAAGAACGGTGAGAAATCAAAAGGGGAAACACTCAAGAACAAGTCCAAATCACACATCCACTAGACAATCAAACACACAAGATCACAAGGTACATGAACAACAAAGGGAAAGATACAAGGTAAGTTTCATCTCCAAGAGGAGGTCTTAATGATATCCTAGATGGATCTTCCCACAAGGGGGTCTTGATGATATCACGCAGGATCTTCTCACATGGAGGTCTTGAACTCCATGGGAGTGGTAGTCTCTCTCTCTCAAGAGTAGAGGTAGGAGCAAAGCTCACCTAAGAATGAGCTATCATATTTGCTAACCCTAACTAGAGGAAGGGGATGGAGTATATATAGGCTAGTCCACGAAGGGGTAAGTGAGGAGGGGATACATGGGCCTTCGGCCCGACTCTGCGCGCAGGCAGGCGCCGGATGTCCGGGCTGGGGGCCGGATGTCCGGGCGTTCGCGGGAGGCCGGATGTCCGGGGCATGGGCCGGATGTCCGGGCTGGTGAGGTCGGCCTCGGTGCTCTCTGGATAGGGGCGCCGGATTTCCGGGCTTATGGCTGGATGTCTGGGCTGTCGGGAGGCGCCGGATGTCCGGGCTTGCGGGCCGGATGTCCGGGGCCTGTAGGTACTTGGCGGCTGGGCGACTGTTGTGGGTGATGCTCCGGGGGCCGGATGTCCGGGGTCCTGGCCGGATGTCCGGGTCCTGGGGGTTGTCTCCATCTTCTTTCGTCGTTGCTTCCAGGCTTCCCTCGCGGATGGTGTAGTTGTTCCTTGGCGCTTGCACTCCTCCTCAACATTCGTGAAGCTCCGACAATACCTATGCATGCACACGGGAGAAGTGTCAAGTAGTATACCATCCTCGAAAGGGTCAAGTGAGCACGTATAAAGGAGAAGATTCACCTTTGAGTATGTGAAGTGGAGGTCGCACGTGTCACTTGCCAAACGGACTCTTGACATGGTGATGACTGTAGGATGCTCCGCATCATCCCCTCCCCCTTGGAAAAGATCCGACCTCGGATCAAAAACCAAATCACCATGGGAAAGAGATGGCGGTGCTGTGTCAAAGTGGTCGATCACCAAGCACTCATCGTCTAGTAGCTCGAAATGTGCACTCGCCAATGTCACACAATTTTGTGATTCCTTCAAAAGGAGCAAATAGAACAAACACTTGGAAAAACAAATGTGGTTAGCGTTAGTGCAAGACCAAGCATTCAAGAGGTGATTCACCAAACAAGTGTTGTCATCAAGCATAGCATAGGGTGTGACAAAGGATTGTGACATGACATGTAAGCATATGAATTGAGCAAAATCAAGGTCATCATGGAAACAAGCATGTAAATGTGAGGTAGAGATGCAAGTATGTGTGACAAGAGAATAAGCATCTACCTCAAGGTCATTGCAAACAAGCATCAAACACTCAATGAAAGGTCTATGGTAGGCATAAGAAGTATTCACAACACCAAATAGGATGAGATGTCTTAAAACATGGGTCAAGTGCAAGACAATCCCAGCATAATGTGCATATATGTCATCAACCCAAGAAAGCAAGTAGTGGAACATGGATGATGCAATATAGCGAGCATTCATACCTATCGAATCAAGCAAGCTAGTAGTGCGAAGATGCAACATACTAGGAGGAATCATGGAAAACATGTCATTGGTGCAAATAGTGGGCATGAATAATTCACAAGTCATAGCACAAGCATGAAAGCAAGATATGAGTACAATATCATGAATGTATTGGCGAGAGGCCATATGTGAATAGCAATGGGTCATCATGACTCTCCCAACACAACAAGCATCAATAGAATGGGGCACATGATAAACATGGCAAAAGCAACAAGGATCTCCACCATGCATGCAAATACACATAGGAATATCATAATGGAGAATCATGGGTAGATGCAAACAAGGGTCACAATTGCATGGCAAAGGCATAGAAGCAAGCATAGCATGCAAAGTGAACACGGTCAAAATGAGCATAATGTGAGAAGTGGTAAATGGCCCATAGCCGTGTGAGAGCCAAGTAGAGGAGTTGCGCGTAGTCCTTGCGCGAAGGGAACGGTGGTAAGGATAGTCCACGGGATCCCAAATCGTCATTGCTCTCAAGAGCTCGTTTTGTCAACTCGTGGGATTGCGAAGTTGACAAGTATTCATGGGTACCTACAGAAAAGAGACACAAACGAAAGAAATTGTGTGTGTGGTAAATGTACACATCATCCATCATGATGTGTATGTGCACGTGTGAGTTAGCACAAGATAGGCATCGCTCAAAGAAATTTGATGCATGGTATAGGAACATGTCATCCATCATGAAAGAATAGTTGTTATGTATGACACAATGGGGACACAAATTGACCAAACAAGTATATGGCACATCAAAAGCATGTTTATTCATGGGTAGCATATGTTGCACACAAGTATGGGGATCATGCAATGAATGGGATGGATCAAATTCCCCTAACATGTATGAGGAAACTATGGGGGCCTCCTCATGAGCAATATCGGAAACATCATATGAAGAAAATGGACAACATCCAACACAATGCATATCCGAAGCTAGGTGGTCATGGCATGGCATATGAGATAAATGATGCAAAGGGAGCATATCAATATCATCACAAGAGAAACAAATGCCAATAACCATGGGCTTGTCATCTATGCCATATGTGCAAATTGGGTTTATTTTAATGGCATATGCATAGTCACTATGAAGAGATTGCAAATAAGACATATGGTTGATCTCATGCATAGCATATGACAAGTCAAGCGGATTATCAAACATGATGTGACCTAAAGAATTGTCACAAGAAATCCTATGTAACATGGCATCACAACTAATAGACTCCACATGAGAATCATCATATTCATCATAAATGGGCAAATCATCACATGGGGAAATCATACTAGCATGAAGCATGGCAATAGGTGTATCAACATCATGCAAGCAATCAATGTCAAGAATGTCCACTAGTGGGACTAGAGCATCACCTTCACCTATGTTACCTTTGTCATTCCACTCAAGTGGTGTAGGTGAGGTGGGAAAGACCAAATGGTGGTCATCATCATCTTGATGGAACCATGTGGGTGGTGCATCATAATCCACCATGGCCATCGTCTTGTCCAAAGGGAGGATGATGCGGAGCATCCAACATTCATCCCCATGTACACTCCGACTACTCTCCAAGCCCCAAGGATACATAAGATGAGACCTCGTCTATGCGCCATTGGACACAAGGTGAACCCGTTCCTAAATGCTTTCCCTGTCCATTCACGTGAGACATGGTTGCTACCTCATGCATGGACCTTGCCTATACTCAGGTACAACCGAGATGACCATGGAGAATCAAAGGACAAAGGCCAAGCATGGAAGAGGAGAAGGAAGAAGAGGCAGCTGCTACAGGCCCCGGACATCCGGCCCCAACCCGGACATCCGGCCCTTCACGCAAGCCCAGACATCCGGTCACAGCCCGAAAATCCGGCGTCCATCACAGAATGCTCCCGAAGCTGAACATCGTCAACCCGGACATCCGGCCAGAGGCCCGGACATCTGGCTCTTCCCGAGCCGTCGGACATCCGGCCCCCAGCCCGGACATCCGGACCCCGCCTGTCCAGAGAGCAACCGCAGGGCACCCAGGCCAGCCCGGACATCCGGCCACCTAGCCCGGATATCCGGCCCGTCACGAAGCCCCGGACATCCGGCCCCAGCCCGAATATCCGGCACCTGCCTGTGCGCAGAGAAAGGGCCAAGGGCCCATGTATCCCCCTCTCACTTACCCCTTCGTGGGCTAGCACTATATATACTCCCCCACCTCCTCCTAGTTAGAGTTAGCATTGGATTAGCTCATGTTTGTGTGAGAGCCTTTGCTCATCCACTTGGATACTTCTCCTTGGAGATCAGGACCTCTACGGAGAAGATCCCCAAGCAGATTCAAGACCCCTCTTTAGGGAAGAACATCAAGGCCTCCTCTTGGAGATGAACGGTTCCTTAGTTGACTTTGTATCTTGGGGATCTCTTATGTGTGTGGTGATCTAGCACTTGTGTGATCGATTCCTTGTTGGTTGAGTGATTCTCTCCCGTTCCCCCCCCCCCCGTGATTCCCTTTGTGCTTCCGCATGTTCTTCGTGATTCCCCGTAGGATCCACTCCAAACGTGAAAGATCGACGCTATAGGGTTCCGCCCTACATCATTATGGTATCATGAGCCACGTTGATCACGTTTTTGCAGCCCCTACCCCGTGATTTCTAGCTTGATTTTGTTGATTTCGTACTAAATCCGAAAATCCCCACCAAAAATAGCCCCCAATTTTTTTTGTGATTTGTTGGTTTGATGATGTTTTGTTGATTTTGATCCATGGATTTGCTTGGTTTCAAGTGGATCTAGCATCTCCCCAAGTTTCCCCATCTTTCCTCCACAAAATCCATCAAATTTTGCTCTTGAAATCATCCATTTCCGCCCCAAATCGAGTTTCGAAGTCCAAATCCCGATCTGGAATCGTCGGGCCGGACATCCGGGCCTCAGGCCGGACATCCGAGCCATCTGGCCGGACATCCGGCTCCTGGAGCGCAATTTCGCGCCCGGTTCTGGACATCAGGTCCCGGAAATCCGGCCCGAGCCCCGGATGTCCGGCCCCTGGGATTTCAGATTTTCCCGTTTCGGCCATAACTAATTCATCCGAAGTCTGATTTTGACGTTCTTTAGCTCATTTTGAAGCTCTTGACATCCCCCATCCCACAAAAATACCACCAACATCATTTGACTCCATCAAATTTTGTGAAGTTTGGCATCTTTGCCTAGGGCTTCCACCATATGATCCGCATAACCACCACCGACTTCCGCAACCTCACCCATTTTGTTCACCATAGCATATGCAGTTGTTTGAGTTGTGATTAGAGTCTCCTAACGTGTTTCGGCTACATAGGGACGATTACTTCTTCATCAACCACCACCACCACTTCCGCATAGGCGTGCCCACCATACACTTCCGCCACCCCCAACTTAACCCAATAGTTGTTTGAGCTTGTTTGAGTTGTGGCTTGTGTCTCCTAAGGTGTTTCGGCTACTTAGGGACGGTAACTTCAACTTTGACATGTGTATAGCCCATCATTCCTTCCGCATTGCCTAGTGCAACACCACCACCGCTTTTCGCTACCACCATTTGACATTTGTCATTTGAGATTTTGAGTTTGCGGTTTTTCTGTTTCCTAAGGTGTTTCGGCTACTTAGGGACGAGTCTCCATCATCTTGGTATCTACACCAAGAACACCGCCACTCATCATCGCAAAGGACATTAACCTCGACGACACCTTTGTATATTCCCTTGCAATTGCATTGTTAACCCCGAGCCCATTTTGCGTTACTTGCCTATCGAGACTAGCCATTTGAGTATTGCCGGCAATGTTACTTGTGCACATTAGTGGTCCATACACTCCATTGCATACATACCATATCATAATGGTATCATATCATCCATCGTGCCTCAAGTTTGTTCCCGCATATACACAATTGCTATCTTGGTTTGTGCATTGTGCAAAGTGGCCATAGAAAAAAAAAGAAATAAAGCTTTTAAGCAAAAGAAAAAGAGAGCAAGGAGCTCGTGAGCAAGTGCCATAGCATCATACCAAAATCTACATCATATGATATCATGCTTGAGAGAAACATCGGGAACCATACATACATAGCATACTTGGGATAGAAGAATATCCATTTTGCATCTTATAGGTTGTGCACAAGTGTCGTATCCGCCTATTGAGCAATTGTGCTAGCGTCTCTCTTGAGTTGTGCAACACGAGCGTTTTGGTGGATTCCACATTTTGAGCTCATTCCTTGGTTGCACGACCCCATTTATCTATCCGTGTGTG
Organism: Triticum aestivum; assembly: GCF_018294505.1. Taxonomy (NCBI): domain Eukaryota; kingdom Viridiplantae; phylum Streptophyta; class Magnoliopsida; order Poales; family Poaceae; genus Triticum; species Triticum aestivum. Next base: position 896,414 of record NW_025228060.1, read on the forward strand.
TGTGTTTCCGTGTACCTTTCATTGCTATTGGTCTACTTGTTTTGCTTGCGAATTTGTGAATCTCTTTCAACATTATTGACTCTTGCTAACATTTTGCATTAAATTTTTGTGCCACTATCCTCACCGAGCTCCACTATAAGCCTTACTTGTGTAGGTGTGAGAATTGACAAGGATCGGTACCAATAGTGCTATTTCATTGTCCACATTTGACTGAACTTGATTCATCTTCAACTTTGGTCAAAGGTACATTGGTATTAGTTCTTCTCTTTCTCCCACTCATATTTGCTCGAGTCTTGTGATGGATAGGCAAGGCATTTCCTCTCCGGTCTACGACAACAACGACGGCGTGAACAACTACATCTCAAAAGCGTCAATCTTCGATCTACAACGACAAATACAAGGCTCACAATCAAGATTGCGAGAGCGCATCGAGAACATCTCCATCGACATTCGTCACTCCGAAGCAAGGAAAAGGGACTACATCGACAAGAAGCTTGCCGCACATAAAGAGGAGCAAGATGCAAGGATGGAGGAGATTAGATCTTTGATCAAGTCTTCTTCCACTTCATCATCCTCAAGACGACGACGGTCAAGCCACAAGTCTTCGGAGCACGAAAAAGATGCAAGTGCAAATCGTCCTCGTCCACATCTACATGGCGATCATCATCACGTTCACGATTCACATCGTCATGAAGGCCAAGTCACCTCCAAGCAACATGTGCACGACGACGACGAACGACATCTACTACGAGCTCAAGCACGACAACGACATCATCATCATGAATATGCTCCACAAGCGCAAATGCACAAGTCCCAACAAGACCTACTTCACGCCAAGTCCAAGCTTCAAGAGCACAAAAGAAGACTGCGAGACGACCACCACCAAGACGGTGCTACGGCTACATCAACCACTTCGGCATCTTCGCCAAGTGTTCTCAAGGCATCTTCGCCTTTGGACGTACGACATCTTTGCCTACTTCCCACGAGTACGCCTACATCGACTTCATCAAGTCCAAGGCTACTACCTTCGAGCGAGGGCGACACTTCCATCTTCAGAAGCCCCCCAAGGAAGATGACCGAGCATGGGAAACTCCCTTCGGTCATGGAGACGAGTTATGAGGTGCCACATCATATGGGCCTCCCACACCAAGACGGTGACAAGACGGTCGAGCAAGGGCCATCCCCTTCGACCACGGTGACGAGCGCGAACCTCTTCAACAACATGAAGACGGCGCCCACATTGGACTCCTCTTCCGAGTCAAGCTACGAGACCGCGCATGGAGACATTTGCACCTGCATCTCTCCGACACCCATATATGTCGAGATTCCTTATTTGTCATGTGAGGAGAGCCACCACCACATGAGTGACATGAGTGACTCCACCATACATGACATTGAGAGCATTTCCTATGAGAGGATGAGTGTGACCACCACTAGCCCCACACATGAGAGCATGCCACACATCCTATGTGAGGTTGAGCGCCATTTGAGTGACTCCACCAACCATATGAGTGAGAGCACCCTTGAGGGAGTGAGTGAGCCACAACACTTAGTGAGTCAGGTAGTTGACACGGCATGTGAGACCACTATGATTTCTAACGACTTAACCTCTACTCCTAGTGTGTTTTCTTCTTTGGTGCCAGGTCTCCTACATGACGACACGCCTACCATTGATGAGTCCATACCTCCTATGGAGACGACGATGGCCATGATGGACGATGATGCACCCCCACATGGTTCCATCAAGATGAAGATGACAATGAGACGATCTTCAACACCTCACCTACAACACATGAGCTATGCACCAAAGGTAACATAGGTGATGGTGCTTCTCTTGTCCCACTAGTGGACACCCTTGACAACGATTGCTACCATGATGTTGACACACCTATTGCCATGCTTCATGCTAGTGAAACTCCTTCATGCCTTGACTTACCTATTTATGATGAATATGATGATGAGCATGTTGAGTTGCCTAGTTGTGATGCTATGCTCCATAGGATATCATGTGAAAATTCTTTTGGTCACATCATGTTTGACAACCCATTGAACTTGTCATATGCTATGAGTGAGATCTCCCATATTTCATCATTACAACCTCAACATAATAACTATGCATGCCCCATTAAAATAAATCCTATTTGCACTTATGGCATAGATGATGAGATGATGGTCATTGGCTTTTGTTTTTCATGTGATGATATTGCCATGCTTCCTTTACATGATTTGCGCAATTCATCCAATATGTCATGCCATGATCACATTGTTCCAAATACGCATTGTTTTGGATGTTGTCAATATTCTCCACGTGATGTTGCTATTCATGCTCATGAGGAGACCCCCATAGTTTCCTCATACATATTAGGAGACTTTGATGCATTCCACACCTTGCATGATTCACATAATTGCTTGCACCATATGCATTCCATGAATAACAATGCTCTAGATATTTCTCATGATGCATTACACAATTTGAGTCTCCATTATGCTATACATAATAACAAACCTCTCATGATGGATGACATGTTTCTATATCACGCATCTCATTTATTCGAGCATTGGCTATTTAGTGCTAACCGACACGTGCATGTGCGCATCATGATGGATGATGTGTACATATACCATGCACACACAATTTTCTCTTTGTCTTTGTTTTGTGTAGGTACTCATGTATACTCGTCAACCTCTCAATCCCAAGAGTTGACGAAACGAGCTCTTGAGAGCAACGATGACTTGGGATCCCGTGGACTATCCTTACCACCGTTCCCTTCGCGCAAGGACTACGCGCATCTCTTCTACTTGGCTCTCATGCGGCTATGGGCTATTTACTACTTGTCACCTTATGCCCATACTATCGTGTTCACTTTGCATGTTATGCTTGCTCCCATTCCTTTACCATGCAATTGTGACCCTTGCTTGCATATACCCATGCTTCACCATTATGATACTCCTATGTGTATTTGCATGCTAGGTGGAGATCCTTGTTGCTATTGCCATGTTTATCATGTGCCCCATGCTATTGATACTTGTTGTGTTCGGAGAGTCATGATGACCCATTGCTATTTACATATGGCTTCTCACCAATACATTGATGATATTTTTCTCATATCTTGCTTTCATGCTTGTGATATGTCATGTGAATTATTCTTGCACACTATTAGCACCAATGACATGCTTGCCATGATTCCTCCTAGTATGTTGCATCTTCGCACTACTAGCTTGCTTGACTTGATTGCTATGATTGCTTGCTTGGTTGCATCACCCATGTTCCACTCTTACTCGCTTTCTTGGGTTGATGACATATATGTTGATGCCTCTCACTTGATTTGTCATGATCATTGTCTCTTGTCTCCATTAGTTGCATCTCTCATATCACCTTGTATTGAGTGCCAACTTGCTATGCTTATTGATCTTGGAGACTTGGACACTATACTTGTGATGCATGCTTGTTTGATTGAGCCTCTTGTATTTGGTTGTTATCGCATCATATGCTTACATACCATGCCAAACTCCCTTGTACTTTCTTATGATGAGCATGATGAATACACTTGTTGGATATCTTACCACTCGAATGATAGGTTTTGCATTTCCGCTAACCTCATTTGTTTTTCCGAGTGTTTGTCATGTTCTTTCATTTTGGAGGATTCACAAGGCGGTGCCGTTATGCGACATATTGGTTATGTGAAGGCATACACGATGTGCGACACCAACATTTTCGACATTCTCATAAAGGTGAACTCCTTCTCTTTGAGCCATCCTCAAATATGCATATTGGATGGGTCACTCTTTCATTGTTGTTTCCTTCTTGTTGTCTACATGATACATTTCGTGAATGGTGGAGCGACATTAGAGATTGGCTACATGAACCTTCACATTGAGGAGTGCTCGCACTTATTGGATGCACCTTCGGTCTTCCACTCTTGCCACAACATCGAGCATTGGTATACCAACACCTCCATATTTGTTGATTGTGCTAATACATGTCATGCTCGATGGACATATCATACTCACCACAAGTTTGCACCCTATGCATGGATTGACTCACATTATGATTGCCTTGTTGCATCTTGTATTCCCATGTCATCCAAGATATATGAGCTTGTTCACTTCCTTAGCAAATTTGTTGTGATCTTCCTTGATGGCATATTCATACATAATGATCATATTGTCGACCATCAATTGCATGATAACATATACATATTGAGCATCCATTGCCATGTTCATGCTTTTGATGCACCATCCCATTATGACATCATTTTGCACAATGGTCACATTCATCATATACACAACAACTTTGTGCATGCCTCGAATGAATTTGCTCACATGAATGCTTTACATCTCATTTTACATCTTTTGGATAATCATCTTGTGTCTTGCCATGCACTATCTTGCCGCACGGACTCATTCTTACATGATGGACACTTTGTGTGCGCTAACCATTGTATTTCCGAGTGTCACTTGTGTTTGCTCTTTTTGCATGTCTATCACTCCGGAGACACCTTGGAGTACTTGGATTGCGCAATGCCTTCATCTACGTCCGACTACAAGTCCGTCCACGACAACCGTTTCCATGGTGATGAGGATCACGATCCGAGGTCGGATCTTTCCCAAGGGGGGGATATGATGCGGAGCATCCAACATTCATCCCCATGTACACTCCGACTACTCTCCAAGCCCCAAGGATACATAAGCTGAGACCTCGACTATGCGCCATTGGACACAAGGTGAACCCGTTCCTAAATGCTTCCCCTTTCCATTCGCGTGAGACATGGTTGCTACCTCATGCATGGACCTTGCCTATACTCAGGTACAACCGAGATGACCATGGAGAATCAAAGGACAAAGGCCAAGCATGGAAGAGGAGAAGGAAGAAGAGGTAGCTGCTACAGGCCCCGGACATCCGGCCCTTCACGCAAGCCCGGACATCCGGCCACAGCCCGGAAATCCGGCGTCCATCACAGAACGCTCCCGAAGCTGAACATCGTCAGCCCGGACATCCGGCCAGAAGCCCGGACATCCGGCTCTTCCCGAGCCGCCGAACATCCGGCCCCCAGCTCGGACATCCGGACCCCGCCTATCCAGAGAGCAACCGCAGGGCACCCAGGCCAGCCCGGACATCCGGCCCGTCACGAAGCCCCGGACATCTGGCCCCAGCCCGGACATCCGGCACCTGCATGTGCGCAGAGAAAGGGCCAAGGGCCCATGTATCCCCCTCGCACTTACCCCTTCGTGGGCTAGCACTATATATACTCCCCCACCTCCTCCTAGTTAGAGTTAGCATTGGATTAGCTCATGTTTGTGTGAGAGCCTTTGCTCATCCACTTGGATACTTCTCCTCGGAGATCAGGACCTCTACGGAGAAGATCCCCAAGCGGATTCAAGACCCCTCTTTAGGGAAGAACATCAAGGCCTCCTCTTGGAGATGAACGGTTCCTTTGTATCCTTACCTTAGTTGACTTTGTATCTTGTGGATCTCTTATGTGTGTGGTGATCTAGCACTTGTGTGATCGATTCCTTGTTGGTTGAGTGATTCTCTCTCGTTTTCCCCCCGTGATTCCCTTTGTGCTTCCGCGTGTTCTTCGTGATTCCCCGTAGGATCCACTCCAAACGTGAAAGATCGACGCTATAGGGTTCCGCCCTACATCAGAGGACGAAGTCGTCGAGGATCGGCGCGTCATCATAAATGGGACCTAGCACCAAATGAGAAGACACAATAGAGGTAGAGGTCAAGTTGTTAGAAATGCAAATGGCCTCACGAGACCTATCAACTATCTCACTCTCTCTATGATAGAGGCAAAGGTGTCTCGTCTTTCGATGAGATGATGGATATCACTTTGGTGGCAGTCGACTTTGACGATCCAACTACGAACGTGCGAGGACGTCACGCCTTAGCAATCGCTAAACCAACTCCGAGAGGTTATTGACCACGCCGGAGCATGATCAACCTGACCACGAGGGTCTGTTTCCTGCAAGCAAACGAAGAACAAGCAAGAAACTGAGATTGCAATCTGGATATTGCGAATATAAGATGAAAGCTTTATTGATCAAGGTGGGGTTCTGTGACGCCTTTGTCTGGTCGTTGAACACAAACGAAGTACGCGAAGTTGCAGCTATGGCTAACTTTTAATCTAAACAAAACCCAAAGTCTAAACGGTGCCCTAAGGGCTGTATATATGGAGGAAGAGAGGGGGAATTTCGTGGCCCTTGGTGGAGGGGTCCGAAATCAACCCTATCTCTTGTTTCCCCACACATACGGACTCTAAAAATAGCCTATACTTATGTATTTCGAAATTACATGGGTCTGGCCCAATAAAAAGGTGACGCAGCACCTATAATAGCCTCGGGACGAAATTTATGAAGTGGCATCTTGTATATTTCGTCCATGGCTTCATGCACCCATTATGGTGGCTTCAAAGTCCTGAAATCATCACTTGTAACTCCGTTCTTGTTCCCCTTGCGCATGGCATCATCTCCATGCTTGTTCTTGCTCCAATGTTCATCCTTCTCCAAGCTAGGCCCTTCATTTGTAAGCAAAACAAATGTATCCAATTTAGGCAGCATCATATTCTCATGAACATTAGAATCATTACCAAGAAACGAAAGTACCTGATAATTTAATTGGCGTGCGCGAGCTCTAGTAATTGGTCCCGTATATGTAGCAGTAGGGGCTGTGGGTGTAACAATGGTACTGATGTCCTCATCATCCTCCCCTTCTTGAAATGAAGTCGTCCTCGACGGAAACTCGTCTTCCTCACCCAAATAAGGCTTCAAATCTGCAATGTTAAAAGTGGGACTAACCCCAAAATCTACAGGCAGCTCAAGTTTATATGCATTATCATTTATTTTCTCTAACACCTTAAAGGGACCATCAGCACGTGTGATAGAGGCAAAGGTGTCCCGTCTTTCGATGAGATGTTGGATATCGCTTTGGTGGAAGTCGACTTTGACGATCCGACTACGAACGTGCGAGGACGTCGCGCCTTAGCAATCGCTAAACCAACTCCGAGAGGTTATTGACCACGCCGGAGCACGATCAACCTGACCACGAGGGTCTGTTTCCTGCGAGCAAACGAAGAACAAGCAAGAAACTAAGATTGCAATCTGGATATTGCGAATATAAGATGAAAGCTTTATTGATCAAGGTGGGGTTCTGTGACGCCTTTGTCTGGTCGTTGAACACAAACGAAGTACGCGAAGTTGCAACTAGGGCGAACTTTTAATCTAAACAAAACCCAAAGTCTAAACGGTGCCCTAAGGGCTGTATATATGGAGGAAGAGAGGGGGAATTTCGTGGCCCTTGGTGGAGGGGTCCGAAATCAACCCTATCTCTTGTTTCCCCACACATACGGTCTCTAAAAATAGCCTGATGAGGACATCAATACAATTGTTACACCCACAGCCCCTGCTGCTATACATACTGGACCAATTACTAGAGCTCGTGCACGCCAACTAAATTACCAGGTACTTTCGTTTCTTGGTAATGATTCTAATATTCATGAGAATATGATGCTGCCTAAATTGGATACATTTGTTTTGCTTACAAATGAAGGGCCTAGCTTGGAGAAGGATGAACATTGGAGCAAGAACAAGCATGGAGATGATGGCATGCGCAAGGGGAACAAGAACGGAGTTACAAGTGATGATTTCAGGACTTTGAAGCCACCATAATGGGTGCATGAAGCCTTGGACGAAATATACAAGATGCCACTTCATAAATTTCGTCCCGAGGCTATTTTAGGTGCTGCGTCACCTTATTATTGGGCCAGGCCCATGTAATTTCGAAATACATAAGTATAGGCTATTTTTAGAGTACGTATGTGTGGGGAAACAAGAGATAGGGTTGATTTCGGATCCCTCCACCAAGGGCCACGAAATTCCCCCCCTCTTCCTCCATATATACAGCCCTTAGGGCATCGTTTAGACTTTGGGTTTTGTTTAGATTAAAAGTTCGCCATAGCTGCAACTTCGCGTACTTCGTTTGTGTTCAACGACCAGACAAAGGCGTCACAGAACCCCACCTTGATCAATAAAGCTTTCATCTTATATTCGCAATATCCAGATTGCAATCTTAGTTTCTTGCTTGTTCTTCGTTTGCTCGCAGGAAACAGACCCTCGTGGTCAGGTTGATCGTGCTCCGGCGTGGTCAATAACCTCTCGGAGTTGGTTTAGCGATTGCTAAGGCGCGACGTCCTCGCACGTTCGTAGTCGGATCGTCAAAGTCGACTTCCACCAAAGCGATATCCATCATCTCATCGAAAGATCGGGACCCTCGCCTCTATCAGTTTTGGGCTGCGGCCAACTCTCAATAGCTTCAATCTTGGCTTTATCAACTTCAATTCCCTGTGGAGTAACAACATAGCCAAGAAAAGATACTCGGTCGGTGCAAAAGGTGCACTTCCCAAGGTTACCAAACAAACGTGCATCACGTAGAGCAATAAAAACAGCACGTAAATGTTCCAAATGTTCTTCCAAAGATCTGCTATAAATCAATATGTCATCAAAGTAAACTACCACAAATCGTCCAATGAAAGCACGTAAAACTTCGTTCATTAATCTCATGAAAGTACTAGGTGCATTAGTTAACCCAAAAGGCATGACTAACCACTCATATAATCCAAACTTAGTTTTAAATGCTGTTTTCCATTCATCTCCCAATTTCATACGAATTTGATGGTAGCCACTACGCAAATCAACTTTGGAGAATATTGTAGAGCCACTCAATTCATCAAGCATATCATCTAGCCTAGGAATAGGATGACGATAACGAATAGTAATATTATTAATGCCTCTACAATCAACACAAAAGCATAGCAAACAGATTTGCTGAAATCTAGCTCATCAATATCAGATTTGGTGGCAAATAAACATGCACTTTTCAATTTAATTTCAGAAGCAACACTAGATGGTTTATTATTAGGCTTCATTTGTTGCTCAAATTCTTTTGCCACAATCTGATTTTCACTCTTATTCTTCTCCTGTTGTGCTTTATTAGCTCTATTAATATCATCTTTCAAAATGGAATCAGGAGTCATAGGAAGCAAAGTAATATTTTTATCCTTATGAACAAGAGTATAGTGATTGTTTCTACCATGGTGTACAGAATTTTTATCAAATTGCCATGGTCTACCAAGTAATAAGGAACATGCTTGCATAGGTACCACATCACAATCAACATAATCAGCATATGTAGAGATACTAAAATGCACACGAACAGTACGTGTTACCTTAACCTTGCCGCTGTTGTTGAACCATTGGATGTAGTAAGGGTGTGGATGTGGTCTTGTGGTGAGAGAAAGCTTCTCCACCATCTCCATGCTAGCCAAGTTGTTGCAGCTCCCTCCGTCTATTATGACGCGCACAGAACGTTCCTTCACAACTCCCTTGGTATGGAAAAAATTGTGCCTCTGATTTTGCTCAGCTTGTGTGACCTGCACACTCAAAACACGTTGAGCAACTAAACATTCATACCTGTCAGCGTCTTCAGGAGCCATGTATTGCGTCTCATGATCAGAATCATCTCCACCATGTTCTTCACGTGTAATAAGAGCCAAAGTCTCCTCATCATAGTCACTAGCGGACTCATATCCACCATCCGCGGTAGCAATCATCACACGCGGAGATTTGCATTCTCTCGCATAATGACCTCCTCCCTTACAACGACGACAAATAATATCACTTGTGTGCCCTGTTGATGCCATGGAAGAAGAAGAACGCTGTGCAGGCCCCGCAGGTGCGCTCTTGGCAGATAATTGTGGTTGTGCCTGTTTTCTTGTATCACGGTTGGAGGTGGCACCGGATGGAGGTGCTGGTGCAGTTGAAGTAGAAGATGCACGTGGTGTCCATGATGAAGGTCGGCCTGCAGAAAAGTTAGTTCGCCCCAATGCTTGTCGATCCTGCACTTCACGTTCAGCTTTACAAGCAAGATGGACTAAACGAGTGATATTAGTATACTCCTTATAGTCTAGAATGGTCTGAATCTCTCTATTTAATCCACCTAGAAAACGTGCAAGCATAGCTTCATTCTCCTCAACAATACCACATCTAATCATGCCAGTTTGTAATTCCTGATAATATTCTTCTACAGAATTTTTCCCTTGTCTTAAACGCTGCAATTTTTGAAGCAATTCACGTTGATAATATGGTGGAACCCAACGCGTACGCATAGCAGTTTTCAAAGCAGCCCAAGTAGTTGGAATAGGATATAATCTACAATGTTCAGACCACCATACACATGCAAAACTAGTGAAAGCACAAACGGCAGCAGCAACTCGTCTCTCCTCAGGATATTGTAAACATGTAAATCGTTGTTCAGTTTCTAACTCCCAAGTAAGATATATATCAGGAACATATCTACCCTCAAATGGTGGAATATTCAATTTCAGTTTAGGAATATGGACATCATCTCGTACCTGAGGTGGTGGTGCAGGCCTACCATTACGAATATATACCTGAGGTCGACCTGCTGGTGGTGGTACAGGTGGCTGCACGTAGTGTTGATTTTGATCAACCTCATCCTCATAATCTCCTGATGAGGACATCAATACAATTGTTACACCCACAGCCCCTGCTGCTATACATACTGGACCAATTACTAGAGCTCGTGCACGCCAACTAAATTACCAGGTACTTTCGTTTCTTGGTAATGATTCTAATATTCATGAGAATATGATGCTGCCTAAATTGGATACATTTGTTTTGCTTACAAATGAAGGGCCTAGCTTGGAGAAGGATGAACATTGGAGCAAGAACAAGCATGGAGATGATGGCATGCGCAAGGGGAACAAGAACGGAGTTACAAGTGATGATTTCAGGACTTTGAAGCCACCATAATGGGTGCATGAAGCCTTGGACGAAATATACAAGATGCCACTTCATAAATTTCGTCCCGAGGCTATTTTAGGTGCTGCGTCACCTTATTATTGGGCCAGGCCCATGTAATTTCGAAATACATAAGTATAGGCTATTTTTAGAGTCCGTATGTGTGGGGAAACAAGAGATAGGGTTGATTTCGGACCCCTCCATCAGGGGCCACGAAATTCCCCCCTCTTCCTCCATATATACAGCCCTTAGGGCATCGTTTAGACTTTGGGTTTTGTTTAGATTAAAAGTTCGCCATAGCTGCAACTTCGCGTACTTCGTTTGTGTTCAACGACCAGACAAAGGCGTCACAGAACCCCACCTTGATCAATAAAGCTTTCATCTTATATTCGCAATATCCAGATTGCAATCTTAGTTTCTTGCTTGTTCTTCGTTTGCTCGCAGGAAACAGACCCTCGTGGTCAGGTTGATCGTGCTCCGGCGTGGTCAATAACCTCTCGGAGTTGGTTTAGCGATTGCTAAGGCGCGACGTCCTCGCACGTTCGTAGTCGGATCGTCAAAGTCGACTTCCACCAAAGCGATATCCATCATCTCATCGAAAGATCGGGACCCTCGCCTCTATCAAGTGGTATCAGATTTCCAGGTTGCTCGGTGAGATTTTACAGTTTTTCGTAGTTTAGATCGAGTCTGTTCTTCATACCTATAGTCCACGAAAAAGCCAAAAAAAAATTAGGGTTAGTTCATCCCATCCGAACCAAGCTGAGCCTTGCATAATCTTTTCTGTATTTGCTTTGTTGAATTTGCGGTTGCATCGTCGTGTTCAGTTGCTGGTCTTCGCGTCTAGTCTTTTAGAGTTTCGAGTTCTGTTCACAAGTTGTCACGCCGTCGCCGCACCATCATCATCGCCCCTGCCATCTACCACCACCGCTCCGAATCCGTATCCATATACCACCACCAATCCGCTGCCATATACCACCACCATATATCCACCACCAATCCGAGTTCCTTGCTTATTAGGTTTGTTTTCGGGATCAATCTAGATTCCGATTCGTGTTTCCTTGCCGGAGTAGGTTTCGGAAAAAAAAAAGAGTCGGGTAGCCACGCTCCGTTTAGGCCCAAAATTTTTCGAAAACGCATTTTTCGAAAAACTTTCTGGCTATCCTATTTTTAGGTGTTTCTGAGTGTTTTGAGACAGGTGCCATTATAGGAAGTTTTTTTTGACCCGTTTCCAGTTTTTGGGTCCGGGCAGTCAAAAAAAAAAAAAATTGGTCAAAAAAATTTCGTGCCCATCCT
>NW_025228060.1:914458-936361 GCF_018294505.1 Triticum aestivum
CCATGTAATTTCGAAATACATAAGTATAGGCTATTTTTAGAGTCCGTATGTGTGGGGAAACAAGAGATAGGGTTGATTTCGGATCCCTCCACCAAGGGCCACGAAATTCCCCCCTCTTCCTCCATATATACAGCCCTTAGGGCATCGTTTAGACTTTGGGTTTTGTTTAGATTAAAAGTTCGCCATAGCTGCAACTTCGCGTACTTCGTTTGTGTTCAACGACCAGACAAAGGCGTCACAGAACCCCACCTTGATCAATAAAGCTTTCATCTTATATTCGCAATATCCAGATTGCAATCTTAGTTTCTTGCTTGTTCTTCGTTTGCTCGCAGGAAACAGACCCTCGTGGTCAGGTTGATCGTGCTCCGGCGTGGTCAATAACCTCTCGGAGTTGGTTTAGCGATTGCTAAGGCGCGACGTCCTCGCACGTTCGTAGTCGGATCGTCAAAGTCGACTTCCACCAAAGCGATATCCATCATCTCATCGAAAGATCGGGACCCTCGCCTCTATCATAGCCTATACTTATGTATTTCGAAATTACATGGGCCTGACCCAATAAAAAGGTGACGCAGCACCTATAATAGCCTCGGGACGAAATTTATGAAGTGGCATCTTGCATATTTCGTCCATGGCTTCATGCACCCATTATGGTGGCTTCAAAGTCCTGAAATCATCACTTGTAACTCCGTTCTTGTTCCCCTTGCGCACGGCATCATCTCCATGCTTGTTCTTGCTCCAATGTTCATCCTTCTCCAAGCTAGGCCCTTCATTTGTAAGCAAAACAAATGTATCCAATTTAGGCAGCATCATATTCTCATGAACATTAGAATCATTACCAAGAAACGAAAGTACCTGATAATTTAATTGGCGTGCGCGAGCTCTAGTAATTGGTCCCGTATATGTAGCAGTAGGGGTTGTGGGTGTAACAATGGTATTGATGTCCTCATCAACGTGGCATTAGCTTTGATTTGCGCAAATCAGGAAATCTATCCTTACGCAAATGTAACCAAACAAGATCTCCAGGTGCAAACACAACATGTTTTCTACCCTTATCTCCAGCAAGTTTATATTTAGCATTCATACGCTCAATGTTTTCCTTAGTTAACTCATGCATTTTTAAAATCAATTCAGCACGTTGTTTAGCATCAAAATTAACCTTCTCCGAAGATGGAAGAGGCAACAAATCAATAGGTGCACGAGGTAGGAAACCATACACAACTTCAAAAGGGCACATCTTAGTAGTAGAATGCAATGAACGATTATAAGCAAATTCAATATGAGGCAGGCATTCCTCCCACATTTTCTTATTATTCTTCAAAACAGCCCTAAGCATAGTAGACAACATTCTATTGACTACTTCAGTTTGTCCATCAGTTTGGGGGTGACAAGTAGTACTAAAAAGCAGTTTAGTCCCCAACTTAGCCCATAAACATCTCCAAAAGTGGCTAAGAAATTTAGTATCACGATCTGAAACAATAGTATTTGGCACACCATGCAAGCGAATAATTTCATGAAAGAACAAATCAGCAACATTAACAGCATCATCGCTTTTATGACATGGTATAAAGTGTGCCATTTTCGAGAATCTATCCACGACAACAAATATGCTATCCCTCCCCTTCTTTGTTCGAGGTAAACCTAAAACAAAGTCCATAGATATATCCTCCCAAGGAACACTAGGTACAGGCAAAGGCATATATAAACCATGAGGATTGAGTCGTGACTTAGCTTTTTGACATGTAGTGCATCGAGCAATAAAACGCTCAACATCCCGTCTCATCTTTGGCCAAAAGAAATGTGTAGCAAGTACGTCCTCCGTCTTCTTCACGCCAAAGTGTCCCATTAATCCTCCTCCATGCGCCTCCTGCAACAACAAAAGATGAACAGAGCTAGCTGGAATGCATAGCTTGTTAGCACGAAACACAAATCCATCGTTAACGATGAACTTGTTCCACATTCTTCCTTCTTTACAATTATGCATTACATCTTTAAAATCAGCATCATGCACATATTGATCTTTGATGGTCTCCAAACCAAATATTTTGAAGTCAAGTTGTGAAAGCATAGTATAGCGGCGAGACAATGCATCAGCAATAACATTTTCTTTTCCCTTCTTGTGGTTAATGACATAAGGAAAAGTCTCAATGAATTCAACCCATTTAGCATGTCTACGATTCAGTTTAGCTTGACTTTTAATATGTTTCAAAGATTCATGATCAGAATGTATAACAAATTCTTTGGGCCATAAATAATGTTGCCATGTTTCTAAAGTCCGAACAAGAGCATATAATTCTTTATCATAAGTAGAATAATTCAGACTAGGCCCACTCAATTTTTCAGAAAAGTATGCAACAGGTTTGCCATCTTGTAATAACACACCTCCTAATCCAATTCCACTAGCATCACATTCAAGCTCAAAAGTCTTCTTAAAATCAGGAAGTTGGAGTAAAGGAGCATGTGTCAACTTATCTTTCAATACCGTGAAGGCTTCTTCCTGTGCGGTACCCCAAAGAAAAGGCACATCTTTCTTTGTAAGCTCATTGAGAGGTGCAACAATGGTGTTGAAATCTCGCACAAAACGCCTATAGAATCCAGCGAGGCCAAGAAAACTCCTCACTTGTGTGACCGTTTTGGGCTGCGGCCAACTCTCAATAGCTTCAATCTTGGCTTTATCAACTTCAATTCCCTGTGGAGTAACAACATAGCCAAGAAAAGATACTCGGTCAGTGCAAAAGGTGCACTTCCCAAGGTTACCAAACAAACGTGCATCATGTAGAGCAATAAAAACAGCACGTAAATGTTCCAAATGTTCTTCCAAAGATCTGCTATAAATCAATATGTCATCAAAGTAAACTACCACAAATCGTCCAATGAAAGCATGTAAAACTTCGTTCATTAATCTCATGAAAGTACTAGGTGCATTAGTTAACCCAAAAGGCATGACTAACCACTCATATAATCCAAACTTAGTTTTAAATGCTGTTTTCCATTCATCTCCCAATTTCATACGAATTTGATGGTAGCCACTACGCAAATCAACTTTGGAGAATATTGTAGAGCCACTCAATTCATCAAGCATATCATCTAGCCTAGGAATAGGATGACGATAACGAATAGTAATATTATTAATGCCTCTACAATCAACACACATACGTGATGTACCATCCTTTTTCGGCACTAGAATAATAGGAACAACACAAGGACTAAGGGATTCGCGTATATAACCTTTGTCGAGAAGCTCTTGTACTTGACGCATAATCTCCTTCGTCTCCTCTGGATTGGTACGGTATGGTGCACGGTTTGGCAGTGAAGCACCGGGAATTAAGTCAATCTGATGCTCAATGCCTCGAATAGGCGGTAATCCCGGTGGCACGTCTTGTGGAAAAACGTCAGCGAACTCCTGCAAAATGTTAGTGACAGCAGGAGGCAAAGAGGAAGGCACGTCCTCGAATGAAAATAATGCCTCTTTGCACACAAAAGCATAGCAAACAGATTTGCTGAAATCTAGCTCATCAATATCAGATTTGGTGGCAAATAAACATGCACTTTTCAATTTAATTTCAGAAGCAACACTAGATGGTTTATTATTAGGCTTCATTTGTTGCTCAAATTCTTTTGCCACAATCTGATTTTCACTCTTATTCTTCTCCTGTTGTGCTTTATTAGCTCTATTAATATCATCTTTCAAAATGGAATCAGGGGTCATAGGAAGCAAAGTAATATTTTTATCCTTATGAACAAGAGTATAGTGATTGTTTCTACCATGGTGTACAGATTTTTTATCAAATTGCCATGGTCTACCAAGTAATAAGGAACATGCTTGCATAGGTACCACATCACAATCAACATAATCAGCATATGTAGAGATACTAAAATGCACACGAACAGTACGTGTTACCTTAACCTTGCCGCTGTTGTTGAACCATTGGATGTAGTAAGGATGTGGATGTGGTCTTGTGGTGAGAGAAAGCTTCTCCACCATCTCCATGCTAGCCAAGTTGTTGCAGCTCCCTCCGTCTATGATGACGCGCACAGAACGTTCCTTCACAACTCCCTTGGTATGGAACAAATTGTGCCTCTGATTTTGCTCAGCTTGTGTGACCTGCACACTCAAAACACGTTGAGCAACTAAACATTCATACCTGTCAGCGTCTTCAGGAGCCATGTATTGCGTCTCATGATCAGAATCATCCCCACCATGTTCTTCACGTGTAATAAGAGCCAAAGTCTCCTCATCATAGTCACTAGCGGACTCATATCCACCATCCGCGGTAGCAATCATCACACGCGGAGATTTGCATTCTCTCGCATAATGACCTCCTCCCTTACAACGACGACAAATAATATCACTTGTGTGCCCTGTTGATGCCATGGAAGAAGAAGAACGCTGTGCAGGCCCCGCAGGTGCGCTCTTGGCAGATAATTGTGGTTGTGCCTGTTTTCTTGTATCACGGTTGGAGGTGGCACCGGATGGAGGTGCTGGTGCAGTTGAAGTAGAAGATGCACGTGGTGTCCATGATGAAGGTCGGCCTGCAGAAAAGTTAGTTCGCCCCAATGCTTGTCGATCCTGCACTTCACGTTCAGCTTTACAAGCAAGATGGAATAAACGAGTGATATTAGTATACTCCTTATAGTCTAGAATGGTCTGAATCTCTTTATTTAATCCACCCAGAAAACGTGCAAGCATAGCTTCATTCTCCTCAACAATACCACATCTAATCATGCCAGTTTGTAATTCCTGATAATATTCTTCTACAGAATTTTTTCCTTGTCTTAAACGCTGCAATTTTTGAAGCAATTCACGTTGATAATATGGTGGAACCCAACGCGTACGCATAGCAGTTTTCAAAGCAGCCCAAGTAGTTGGAATAGGATATAATCTACAATGTTCAGACCACCATACACATGCAAAACTAGTGAAAGCACAAACAGCAGCAGCAACTCGTCTCTCCTCAGGATATTGTAAACATGTAAATCGTTGTTCAGTTTCTAACTCCCAAGTAAGATATATATCAGGAACATATCTAACCTCAAATGGTGGAATATTCAATTTCAGTTTAGGAATATGGACATCATCTCGTACCTGAGGTGGTGGTGCAGGCCTACCATGACGAATATATACCTGAGGTCGACCTGCTGGTGGTGGTGCTGGTGGCTGCTCGTAGATCTGATTTTGATCAACCTCATCCTCATAATCACCCGCATACTCATCATCCTCCTGGGTACCAGCAGGAGCAGTAGCAGGAGCCAAAGAAGCACCAACAGCAGTAGCAGCGGCACCAGAAGTTTGTCCTGTCTCAATAGGAACACGCTGTGCTCGTCCATACTGATTCGGAAGGGGGCGTAGTTGTTGTTGTTGCAGAGGTGCGACAGGTGCAGCCGGTGGTGGAAGACGCGCAAGCAGTTCATTAAATCTGTTATCGAGCTTTGTTTCGAACGTCTTCTCAAGGCCAGTGATCTTCTCCATGGCCTCTTCAAAATTGTTCAGCACATCTTGTACCTGTTTGATGAGGACATCAATACAATTGTTACACCCACAGCCCCTGCTGCTATACATACTGGACCAATTACTAGAGCTCGTGCACGCCAACTAAATTACCAGGTACTTTCGTTTCTTGGTAATGATTCTAATGTTCATGAGAATATGATGCTGCCTAAATTGGATACATTTGTTTTGCTTACAAATGAAGGGCCTAGCTTGGAGAAGGATGAACATTGGAGCAAGAACAAGCATGGAGATGATGGCATGCGCAAGGGAAACAAGAACGGAGTTACAAGTGATGATTTCAGGACTTTGAAGCCACCATAATGGGTGCATGAAGCCTTGGACGAAATATACAAGACGCCACTTCATAAATTTCGTCCCGAGGCTATTTTAGGTGCTGCGTCACCTTATTATTGGGCCAGGCCCATGTAATTTCGAAATACATAAGTATAGGCTATTTTTAGAGTCCGTATGTGTGGGGAGACAAGAGATAGGGTTGATTTCGGACCCCTCCACCAAGGGCCACGAAATTCCCCCCCTCTTCCTCCATATATACAGCCCTTAGGGCATCGTTTAGACTTTGGGTTTTGTTTAGATTAAAAGTTCGCCGTAGCTGCAACTTCGCGTACTTCGTTTGTGTTCAACGACCAGACAAAGGCGTCACAGAACCCCACCTTGATCAATAAAGCTTTCATCTTATATTCGCAATATCCAGATTGCAATCTTAGTTTCTTGCTTGTTCTTCGTTTGCTCGCAGGAAACAGACCTTCGTGGTCAGGTTGATCGTGCTCCGGCGTGGTCAATAACCTCTCGGAGTTGGTTTAGCGATTGCTAAGGCGCGACGTCCTCGCACGTTCGTAGTCGGATCGTCAAAGTCGACTTCCACCAAAGCGAAATCCACCATCTCATCGAAAGACGGGACACCTTTGCCTCTATCATCTAGCCTAGGAATAGGATGACGATAACGAATAGTAATATTATTAATGCCTCTACAATCAACACACATACGTGATGTACCATCCTTTTTCGGCACTAGAATAATAGGAACAGCACAAGGACTAAGGGATTCGCGTATATAACCTTTGTCGAGAAGCTCTTGTACTTGACGCATAATCTCCTTCGTCTCCTCTGGATTGGTACGGTATGGTGCACGGTTTGGCAGTGAAGCACCGGGAATTAAGTCAATCTGATGCTCAATCCCTCGAATAGGCGGTAATCCCGGTGGCACGTCTTGTGGAAAAACGTCAGCGAACTCCTGCAAAATGTTAGTGACAGCAGGAGGCAAAGAGGAAGGCACGTCCTCGAATGAAAATAATGCCTCTTTGCACACAAAAGCATAGAAAACAGATTTGCTGAAATCTAGCTCATCAATATCAGATTTGGTGGCAAATAAACATGCACTTTTCAATTTAATTTCAGAAGCAACACTAGATGGTTTATTATTAGGCTTCATTTGTTGCTCAAATTCTTTTGCCACAATCTGATTTTCACTCTTATTCTTCTCCTGTTTTGCTTTATTAGCTCTATTAATATCATCTTTCAAAATGGAATCAGGAGTCATAGGAAGCAAAGTAATATTTTTATCCTTATGAACAAGAGTATAGTGATTGTTTCTACCATGGTGTACAGAATTTTTATCAAATTGCCATGGTCTACCAAGTAATAAGGAACATGCTTGCATAGGTACCACATCACAATCAACATAATCAGCATGTGTAGAGATACTAAAATGCACACGAACAGTACGTGTTACCTTAACCTTGCCGCTGTTGTTGAACCATTGGATGTAGTAAGGATGTGGATATGGTCTTGTGGTGAGAGAAAGCTTCTCCACCATCTCCATGCTAGCCAAGTTGTTGCAGCTCCCTCCGTCTATTATGACGCGCACAGAACGTTCCTTCACAACTCCCTTGGTATGGAACAAATTGTGCCTCTGATTTTGCTCAGCTTGTGTGACCTGCACACTCAAAACACGTTGAGCAACTAAACATTCATACCTGTCAGCGTCTTCAGGAGCCATGTATTGCGTCTCATGATCAGAATCATCTCCACCATGTTCTTCACGTGTAATAAGAGCCAATGTCTCCTCATCATAGTCACTAGCGGACTCATATCCACCATCCGCGGTAGCAATCATCACACACGGAGATTTGCATTCTCTCGCATAATGACCTCCTCCCTTACAACGACGACAAATAATATCACTTGTGTGCCTTGTTGATGCCATGGAAGAAGAAGAACGCTGTGCAGGCCCCGCAGGTGCGCTCTTGGCAGATAATGGTGGTTGTGCCTGTTTTCTTGTATCACGGCTGGAGGTGGCACCGGATGGAGGTGCTGGTGCAGTTGAAGTAGAAGATGCACGTGGTGTCCATGATGAAGGTCGGCCTGCAGAAAAGTTAGTTCGCCCCAATGCTTGTCGATCCTGCACTTCACGTTCAGCTTTACAAGCAAGATGGAATAAACGAGTGATATTAGTATACTCCTTATAGTCTAGAATGGTCTGAATCTCTCTATTTAATCCACCCAGAAAACGTGCAAGCATAGCTTCATTCTCCTCAACAATACCACATCTAATCATGCCAGTTTGTAATTCCTGATAATATTCTTCTACAGAATTTTTCCCTTGTCTTAAACGGTGCAATTTTTGAAGCAATTCACGTTGATAATATGGTGGAACCCAACGCGTACGCATAGCAGTTTTCAAAGCAGCCCAAGTAGTTGGAATAGGATATAATGTACAATGTTCAGACCACCATACACATGCAAAACTAGTGAAAGCACAAACAGCAGCAGCAACTCGTCTCTCCTCAGGATATTGTGAACATGTAAATCGTTGTTCAGTTTCTAACTCCCAAGTAAGATATATATCAGGAACATATCTACCCTCAAATGGTGGAATATTCAATTTCAGTTTAGGAATATGGACATCATCTCGTACCTGAGGTGGTGGTGCAGGCCTACCATTACGAATATATACCTGAGGTCGACCTGCTGGTGGTGGTACAGGTGGCTGCACGTAGTGCTGATTTTGATCAACCTCATCCTCATAATCTCCCACATAATCATCCTCCTCTGCATCAGCAGCAGGAGCCACAGAAGTATCAACAGCAGCACCAACAGTTTGGCCAAACGCAAGAGGAACACGGCTCGCTCGGCGAAGGTCTGTTTCGCGACGTGGAGGTAGTCGTTGTTGTTGTTGTTGGAGAGGTGCGTTAGGTGCAGCGGGTGGTGGTGGTGGAAGACGCGCGAGCAATTCATTAAACTTGTTATCGAGCTTTGTTTCGAACGTCTTCTCAAGGCCAGTGATCTTCTCCATGGCCTCTTCAAAATTGTTCAGCACATCTTGCACCTGTTCAGTCATCATTTGCTGAAACTTATCATGAAGCTCCTTGTTCGATAAATTCTCCCAGTCAATCTCGTCGGCTTGTGATCCTGGCATGGTTAGCAGCAATAGAAACACACAAGAATATGATCCTACAGACAACGAACAAGTGGTGGTGGTGGGTGTCACAAATCCGTCAAGCAAAACTCAAATTCTTACCAGTTCTTACCCAGCAACAGGCGGTGATCGACAACCGTTGTAGTCAAAACTCTCAAAGCTTGGATAGAGCGATTACTAGGGAGAGTCAAACGCACGACGTAGATGTATGTGGAGCTGGGAAGGCTTATAATATGGTAGCAAAAAGGGTCAGCGATAATCAATTCAGAGATGCAAAGTTGAATAAACGCTCAATGACGGTACTGTGCTGGTCCTAGGCTAGACTGTGCTAGAGACGCGAGCCTAGAATACCAACAAAATCACGGCGCGGCACGTAAACAAGGGAGGAGCACACTCTGAATTTTTTTTCTCTTTTTTTTGCACTTTTTTTCCTCTTTTTTTTTTGCTCCGCAACAAATTTTTTTCGAAAGTCTACAAATGGTCTAAAATCTGCTTAGCCAGAATTTTCCAGACTTAGTTTTTTTTTGAAATTGGAACTATTTTTCTTCTGCGGATGGCTTGGAAGTTGGGGAGTCCTTCTCTGTCACGACTCGGAGTATCGCGTGATCTGGAAATCGAGAACAATGCAACAATTACTGGACTCGGACTAGGACTGGTGGCGGAGATGAATCTGGTGGAATTCGGACTGGTGGCGGAGATGAATCTGGTGGAACACGGACAGGTGGCGGATATATGTTGCAGGTGAACTCAGATTGGCGTGATGGCGGCGGATATGTGGTGGCGTATATGGATTTGGATTGGCGGTGAATATGTGGTGGTGGTATATGGCAACAACGACGATGATGATGCGGTGGTGATATATGGCAGCGGCGACGTGACAACCTGTGAACAGAACTCGAAACTCTAAAAGACTAGACGCTAAGACCAGCAACTGGACACGACGATGCAACCGCAAATTCAACAAAGCAAATACAGAAAAGATTATGCAAGGCTCAGATTGGTTCGGATGGGATGAACTAACCCTAATTTTTTTTTGGCTTTTTCATGGACTATAGGTATGAAGAACAGACTCGATCTAAACTACGGAAAACTGTAAAATCTCACCGAGCAACCTGGAAATCTGATACCACTTGATAGAGGCCAAGGTGTCCCGTCTTTCGATGAGATGGTGGATTTCGCTTTGGTGGAAGTCGACTTTGACGATCCGACTACGAACGTGCGAGGACGTCGCGCCTTAGCAATCGCTAAACCAACTCCGAGAGGTTATTGACCACGCCGGAGCACGATCAACCTGACCACGAGGGTCTGTTTCCTGCAAGCAAACGAAGAACAAGCAAGAAACTGAGATTGCAATCTGGATATTGCGAATATAAGATGAAAGCTTTATTGATCAAGGTGGGGTTCTGTGACGCCTTTGTCTGGTCGTTGAACACAAACGAAGTACGCGAAGTTGCAGCTATGGCGAACTTTTAATCTAATCAAAACCCAAAGTCTAAACGATGCCCTAAGGGCTGTATATATGGAGGAAGAGGGGGGAATTTCGTGGCCCTTGGTGGATGGGTCCGAAATCAACCCTATCTCTTGTTTCCCCACACATACGGACTCTAAAAATAGCCTATACTTATGTATTTCGAAATTACATGGGCCTGGCCCAATAATAAGGTGACGCAACACCTAAAATAGCCTCGGGACGAAATTTATGAAGTGGCATCTTGTATATTTCGTCCAAGGCTTCATGCACCCATTATGGTGGCTTCAAAGTCCTGAAATCATCACTTGTAACTCCGTTCTTGTTTCCCTTGCGCATGCCATCATCTCCATGCTTGTTCTTGCTCCAATGTTCATCCTTCTCCAAGCTAGGCCCTTCATTTGTAAGCAAAACAAATGTATCCAATTTAGGCAGCATCATATTCTCATGAACATTAGAATCATTACCAAGAAACGAAAGTACCTGGTAATTTAGTTGGCGTGCACGAGCTCTAGTAATTGGTCCAGTATGTATAGCAGCAGGGGCTGTGGGTGTAACAATTGTATTGATGTCCTCATCAATTAAATAGAGAGATTCAGACCATTCTAGACTATAAGGAGTATACTAATATCACTCGTTTATTCCATCTTGCTTGTAAAGCTGAACGTGAAGTGCAGGATCGACAAGCATTGGGGCGAACTAACTTTTCTGCAGGCCGACCTTCATCATGGACACCACGTGCATCTTCTACTTCAACTGCACCAGCACCTCCATCCGGTGCCACCTCCAGCCGTGATACAAGAAAACAGGCACAACCACCATTATCTGCCAAGAGCGCACCTGCGGGGCCTGCACAGCGTTCTTCTTCTTCCATGGCATCAACAGGGCACACAAGTGATATTATTTGTCGTCGTTGTAAGGGAGGAGGTCATTATGCGAGAGAATGCAAATCTCCGCGTGTGATGATTGCTACCGCGGATGGTGGATATGAGTCAAAACGCACACAAGTTTTTCATACGGACTCCGAATTGGGTGATTCTTTTTTTGTTGGAAACTAGATTTCGTGCACTTTCCAACCCAATTGGAATCACCTTCAAATTCGTCCGGAGCATTGAGTTGTGGACGAAACAATCTGATGCTGCAGCAGAATCCGAGTCAAACTACAAGTCCAAAGGTGTTACATCACCTCCACTTGGGCCCATTGGCCTTGTACGACCTAGATTTAGTTTTAGGCTGCCTTGGGACGTCCTCCCACCTCCTTGGCCGCCACCCATTGCTCCTATATAAGTAGATCCATCTAGTAGCTTTTCCTTGGGATTTGTTTAGTTAAAAGTTAGACATTGCAACTTCGTGTACTTTGTTTGTGTCCAACGACCAGACCAAGACCGCTTCCGGATCCCCACCATTATCAATACTTCATATTTATTTGCAATATTCAGATTGCTTTATCATATTCTTGCTCGTTCTTCGATTGCTTGCAGGAATAGACCTTCGTGGTCAGGCTGACCGTGCTTCCAGCATCCTCAGTAACCTCAGGAGATTGGTTTAGCGATTGCTAAGGCGCAACATCGTGCACGTTTGTAGTCGGATCACCAAAGTCGTCTCCACCAAATCGATAGTTATCATCTCATCGAAAGATCGGGACCCTCGCCTCTATCAATGAGGTTGATCAAAATCCAAACTACGTGCAGCCACCAGCACCACCACCACCAGGTCGAGCTCAGGTATATATTCGTAATGGTAGGCCTGCACCACCACCTCAGGTACGAGATGATGTCCATATTCCTAAACTGAAATTGAATATTCCACCATTTGAGGGTAGATATGTTCCTGATATATATCTTACTTGGGAGTTAGAAACTGAACAACGATTTACATGTTTACAATATCCTGAGGAGAGACGAGTTGCTGCTGCTGTTTGTGCTTTCACTAGTTTTGCATGTGTCTGGTGGTCTGAACATTGTAGATTATATCCTATTCCAACTACTTGGGCTGCTTTGAAAATTGCTATGCGTACGCGTTGGGTTCCACCATATTATCAACGTGAATTGCTTCAAAAATTGCAGCGTTTAAGACAAGGGAAAAATTCTGTAGAAGAATATTATCAGGAATTACAAACTGGCATGATTAGATGTGGTATTGTTGAGGAGAATGAAGCTATGCTTGCACGTTTTCTGGGTGGATTGAATAGAGAATTCAGACCATTCTAGACTATAAGGAGTATACTAATATCACTCGTTTATTCCATCTTGCTTGTAAAGCTGAACGTGACGTGCAGGATCGACAAGCATTGGGGCGAACTAACTTTTCTGCAGGCCGACCTTCATCATGGACACCACGTGCATCTTCTACTTCAACTGCACCAGCACCTCCATCCGGTGCCACCTCCAGCCGTGATACAAGAAAACAGGCACAACCACCATTATCTGCCAAGAGCGCACCTGCGGGGCCTGCACAACGTTCTTCTTCTTCCATGGCATCAACAGGGCACACAAGTGATATTATTTGTCTTTGTTGTAAGGGAGGAGGTCATTATGCAAGGGAATGCAAATCTCCGCGTGTGATGATTGCTACCGCGGATGGTGGATATGAGTCTGCTAGTGACTATGATTAGGAGACTTTGGCTCTTATTACATGTGAAGAACATGGTGGAGATGATTCTGATCATGAGACGCAATACATGGCTCCTGAAGACGCTGACAGGTATGAATGTTTAGTTGCTCAACGTGTTTTGAGTGTGCAGATCACACAAGCTGAGCAAAATCAGAGGCACAATTTGTTCCATACCAAGGGAGTTGTGAAGGAACGTTCTGTGCGCGTCATCATAGACGGAGGGAGCTGCAACAACTTGGCTAGCATGGAGATGGTGGAGAAGCTTTCTCTCACCACAAGACCACATCCACATCCTTACTACATCCAATGGTTCAACAACAGCGGCAAGGTTAAGGTAACACGTACTGTTTGTGTGCATTTTAGTATCTCTACATATGCTGATTATGTTGATTGTGATGTGGTACCTATGCAAGCATGTTCCTTATTACTTGGTAGACCATGGCAATTTGATAAAAACTCTGTACACCATGGTAGAAACAATCACTATACTCTTGTTCATAAGGATAAAAATATTACTTTGCTTCCTATGACTCCTGATTCCATTTTGAAAGATGATATTAATGGAGCTAATAAAGCAAAACATGAGAAGAATATGAGTGAAAATCAGATTGTGGCAAAAGAATTTGAGTAACAAATGAAGCCTAATAATAAACCATCTAGTGTTGCTTCTGAAATTAAATTGAAAAGTGCATGTTTATTTGCCACCAAATCTGATATTGATGAGCTAGATTTCAGCAAATCTGTTTGCTATGCTTTTGTGTGCAAAGAGGCATTATTTTCATTCGAGGACGTGCCTTCCTCTTTGCCTCCTGCTGTCACTAACATTTTGCAGGAGTTCACTGACGTCTTTCCACAAGACGTGCCACCGGGATTACCGCCTATTCGAGGGATTGAGCATCAGATTGACTTAATTCCCGGTGCTTCACTGCCAAACCGTGCACCATACCGTACCAATCCAGAGGAGACGAAGGAGATTATGCGTCAAGTACAAGAGCTTCTCGACAAAGGTTATATACGCGAATCCCTTAGTCCTTGTGCTGTTCCTATTATTCTAGTGCCGAAAAAGGATGGTACATCACGTATGTGTGTTGATTGTAGAGGCATTAATAATATTACTATTCGTTATCGTCATCCTATTCCTAGGCTCGATGATATGCTTGATGAATTGAGTGGCTCTACAACATTCTCCAATGTTGATTTGCATAGTGGATACCATCAAATTCGTATGAAGTTGGGGGATGAATGGAAAACAGCATTTAAAACTAAGTTTGGATTATATGAGTGGTTAGTCATGCCTTTTGGGTTAACTAATGCACCTAGTACTTTCATGAGACTAATGAACGAAGTTTTGCGTGCTTTCATTGGACGATTTGTGGTAGTCTATTTTGATGATATACTGATTTATAGCAGATCTTTGGAAGAAATTTGGAACATTTATGTGTTGTTTTTATTGCTCTATGTGATGCACGTTTGTTTGGTAACCTTGGGAAGTGCACCTTTTGCACCGACCGAGTATCTTTTCTTGGCTATGTTGTTACTCCACAGGGAATTGAAGTTGACAAAGCCAAGATTGAAGCTATTGAGAGTTGGCCGCAGCCCAAAACGGTCACACAAGTGAGGAGTTTTCTTGGCCTCGCTGGATTCTATAGGCGTTTTGTGAGAGATTTCAGCACCATTGCTGCACCTCTCAACGAGCTTACAAAGAAGGATGTGCCTTTTGTTTGGGGTACCGCACAGGAAGAAGCCTTCACGGTATTGAAAGATAAGTTGACACATGCTCCTTTACTCCAACTTCCTGATTTTAATAAGACTTTTGAGCTTGAATGTGATGCTAGTGGAATTGGATTAGGAGGTGTGTTATTACAAGATGGCAAACATGTTGCATACTTTTCTGAAAAATTGAGTGGGCCTAGTCTGAATTATTCTACTTATGATAAAGAATTATATGCTCTTGTTCGGACTTTAGAAACATGGCAACATTATTTATGGCCCAAAGAATTTGTTATACATTATGATCATGAATCTTTGAAACATATTAAAAGTCAAGCTAAACTGAATCATAGACATGCTAAATGGGTTGAATTCATTGAGACTTTCCCTTATGTCATTAAACACAAGAAGGGAAAAGAAAATGTTATTGCTGATGCATTGTCTCGTCGCTATACTATGCTTTCACAACTTGACTTCAAAATATTTGGTTTGGTGACCATCAAAGATCAATATGTGCATGATGCTGATTTTAAAGATGTAATGCAGAATTGTAAAGAAGGAAGAATGTGGAACAAGTTTGTTGTTAACGATGGATTTGTGTTTCGTGCTAACAAGCTATGCATTCCAGCTAGCTCCGTTCGTCTTTTGTTGTTGCAGGAGGCGCATGGAGGAGGATTAATGGGACACTTTGGCGTGAAGAAGACGGAGGACATACTTGCTACAAATTTCTTTTGGCCAAAGATGAGACGGGATGTTGAGCGTTTTATTGCTCGCTGCACTACATGTCAAAAAGCTAAGTCACGACTCAATCCTCATGGTTTATATATGCCTTTGCCTGTACCTAGTGTTCCTTGGGAGGATATATCTATGGACTTTGTTTTAGGTTTACCTCGAACAAAGAAGGGGAGGGATAGCATATTTGTTGTCGTGGATAGATTCTAGAAAATGGCACACTTTATACCATGTCATAAAAGCGATGATGCTGTTAATGTTGCTGATTTGTTCTTTCGTGAAATTATTCGCTTGCATGGTGTGCCAAATACTATTGTTTCAGATCGTGATACTAAATTTCTTAGCCACTTTTGGAGATGTTTATGGGCTAAGTTGGGGACTAAACTGCTTTTTAGTACTACTTGTCACCCCCAAACTGATGGACAAACTGAAGTAGTCAATAGAACGTTGTCTACTATGCTTAGGGCTGTTTTGAAGAATAATAAGAAAATGTGGGAGGAATGCTTGCCTCATATTGAATTTGCTTATAATCGTTCATTGCATTCTACTACTAAGATGTGCCCTTTTGAAGTTGTGTATGGTTTCCTACCTCGTGCACCTATTGATTTGTTACCTCTTCCATCTTCGAAGAAGGTTAATTTTGATGCTAAACAACGTGCTGAATTGATTTTAAAAATGCATGAGTTAACTAAGGAAAACATTGAGCGTATGAATGCTAAATATAAACTTGCTGGAGATAAGGGTAGAAAACATGTTGTGTTTGCACCTGGAGATCTTGTTTGGTTACATTTGCGTAAGGATAGATTTCCTGATTTGCGCAAATCAAAGCTAATGCCACGTGCTGATGGTCCCTTTAAGGTGTTAGAGAAAATAAATGATAATGCATATAAACTTGAGCTGCCTGCAGATTTTGGGGTTAGTCCCACTTTTAACATTGCAGATTTGAAGCCTTATTTGGGTGAGGAAGATGAACTTCCGTCGAGGACGACTTCATTTCAAGAAGGGGAGGATGATGAGGACATCAATACAATTGTTACACCCACAGCCCCTGCTGCTATACATACTGGACCAGTTACTAGAGCTCGTGCACGCCAACTAAATTACCAGGTACTTTCGTTTCTTGGTAATGATTCTAATGTTCATGAGAATATGATGCTGCCTAAATTGGATACATTTGTTTTGCTTACAAATGAAGGGCCTAGCTTGGAGAAGGATGAACATTGGAGCAAGAACAAGCATGGAGATGATGGCACGCGCAAGGGGAACAAGAACGGAGTTACAAGTGATGATTTCAGGACTTTGAAGCCACCATAATGGGTGCATGAAGCCTTGGACGAAATATACAAGATGCCACTTCATAAATTTCGTCCCGAGGCTATTTTAGGTGCTGCGTCACCTTATTATTGGGCCAGGCCCATGTAATTTCGAACTACATAAGTATAGGCTATTTTTAGAGTCCGTATGTGTGGGGAAACAAGAGATAGGGTTGATTTCGGACCCCTCCACCAAGGGCCACGAAATTCCCCCCTCTTCCTCCATATATACAGCCCTTAGGGCATCGTTTAGACTTTGGGTTTTGTTTAGATTAAAAGTTCGCCATAGCTGCAACTTCGCGTACTTCGTTTGTGTTCAACGACCAGACAAAGGCGTCACAGAACCCCACCTTGATCAATAAAGCTTTCATCTTATATTCGCAATATCCAGATTGCAATCTTAGTTTCTTGCTTGTTCTTCGTTTGCTCGCAGGAAACAGACCCTCGTGGTCAGGTTGATCGTGCTCCGGCGTGGTCAATAACCTCTCGGAGTTGGTTTAGCGATTGCTAAGGCGCGACGTCCTCGCACGTTCGTAGTCGGATCGTCAAAGTCGACTTCCACCAAAGCGATATCCATCATCTCATCGAAAGACGGGACACCTTTGCCTCTATCATTAGTCATGCCTTTTGGGTTAACTAATGCGCCTAGTACTTTCATGAGATTAATGAACGAAGTTTTACGTGTTTTCATTGGACGATTTGTGGTAGTTTACTTTGATGACATATTGATTTATAGCAGATCTTTGGAGGAACATTTGGAACATTTACGTGCTGTTTTTATTGCTCTACGTGATGCACGTTTGTTTGGTAACCTTGGGAAGTGCACCTTTTGCACCGACCGAGTATCTTTTCTTGGCTATGTTGTTACTCCACAGGGAATTGAAGTTGATAAAGCCAAGATTGAAGCTATTGAGAGTTGGCCGCAGCCCAAAACGGTCACACAAGTGAGGAGTTTTCTTGGCCTCGCTAGATTCTATAGGCGTTTTGTGAGAGATTTCAGCACCATTGCTGCACCTCTCAATGAGCTTACAAAGAAAGATGTGCCTTTTCTTTGGGGTACCGCACAGGAAGAAGCCTTCACGGTATTGAAAGATAAGTTGACACATGCTCCTTTACTCCAACTTCCTGATTTTAATAAGACTTTTGAGCTTGAATGTGATGCTAGTGGAATTGGATTAGGAGGTGTGTTATTACAAGATGGCAAACCTGTGGCATACTTTTCTGAAAAATTGAGTGGGCCTAGTCTGAATTATTCTACTTATGATAAAGAATTATATGCTCTTGTTCGGACTTTAGAAACATGGCAACATTATTTATGGCCCAAAGAATTTGTTATACATTCTGATCATGAATCATTGAAACATATTAAAAGTCAAGCTAAACTGAATCGTAGACATGCTAAATGGGTTGAATTCATTGAGACTTTCCCTTATGTCATTAAACACAAGAAGGGAAAAGAAAATGTTATTGCTGATGCTTTGTCTCGTCGCTATACTATGCTTTCACAACTTGACTTGAAAATATTTGGTTTGGAGACCATCAAAGATCAATATGTGCATGATGCTGATTTTAAAGATGTAATGCATAATTGTAAAGAAGGAAGAATGTGGAACAAGTTTGTTGTTAACGATGGATTTGTGTTTCGTGCTAACAAGCTATGCATTCCAGCTAGCTCCGTTCGTCTTTTGTTGTTGCAGGAGGCGCATGGCGGAGGATTAATGGGACACTTTGGCGTGAAGAAGACGGAGGACGTACTTGCTACACATTTCTTTTGGCCAAAGATGAGACGGGATGTTGAGCGTTTTATTGCTCGCTGCACTACATGTCAAAAAGCTAAGTCACGCCTCAATCCTCATGGTTTATATATGCCTTTGCCTGTACCTAGTGTTCCTTGGGAGGATATATCTATGGACTTTGTTTTAGGTTTACCTCGAACAAAGAAGGGGAGGGATAGCATATTTGTTGTCGTGGATAGATTCTCCAAAATGGCACACTTTATACCATGTCATAAAAGCGATGATGCTATTAATGTTGCTGATTTGTTCTTTCGTGAAATTATTCGCTTGCATGGTGTGCCAAATACTATTGTTTCAGATCGTGATACTAAATTTCTTAGCCACTTTTGGAGATGTTTATGGGCTAAGTTGGGGACTAAACTGCTTTTTAGTACTACTTGTCACCCCCAAACTGATGGACAAACTGAAGTAGTCAATAGAACGTTGTCTACTATGCTTAGGGCTGTTTTGAAGAATAATAAGAAAATGTGGGAGGAATGCTTGCCTCATATTGAATTTGCTTATAATCGTTCATTGCATTCTACTACTAAGATGTGCCCTTTTGAAGTTGTGTATGGTTTCCTACCTCGTGCGCCTATTGATTTGTTGCCTCTTCCATCTTCGGAGAAGGTTAATTTTGATGCTAAACAACGTGCTGAATTGATTTTAAAAATGCATGAGTTAACTAAGGAAAACATTGAGCGTATGAATGCTAAATATAAACTTGCTGGAGATAAGGGTAGAAAACATGTTGTGTTTGCACCTGGAGAACTTGTTTGGTTACATTTGCGTAAGGATAGATTTCCTGATTTGCGCAAATCAAAGCTAATGCCATGTGATGATGGTCCCTTTAAGGTGTTAGAGAAAATAAATGATAATGCATATAAACTTGAGCTGCCTGCAGATTTTGGGGTTAGTCCCACTTTTAACATTGCAGATTTGAAGCCTTATTTGGGTGAGGAAGATGAACTTCCGTCGAGGACGACTTCATTTCAAGAAGGGGAGGATGATGAGGACATCAATACAATTGTTACACCCACAGCCCCTGCTGCTATACATACTGGACCAATTACTAGAGCTCGTGCACGCCAACTAAATTACCAGGTACTTTCGTTTCTTGGTAATGATTCTAATGTTCATGAGAATATGATGCTACCTAAATTGGATACATTTGTTTTGCTTACAAATGAAGGGCCTAGCTTGGAGAAGGATGAACATTGGAGCAAGAACAAGCATGGAGATGATGGCATGCGCAAGGGGAACAAGAACGGAGTTACGAGTGATGATTTCAGGACTTTGAAGCCACCATAATGGGTGCATGAAGCCTTGGACGAAATATACAAGATGCCACTTCATAAATTTCGTCCCGAGGCTATTTTAGGTGCTGCGTCACCTTATTATTGGGCCAGGCCCATGTAATTTCGAAATACATAAGTATAGGCTATTTTTAGAGTCCGTATGTGTGGGGTAACAAGAGATAGGGTTGATTTCGGACCCCTCCACCAAGGGCCACGAAATTCCCCTCTCTTCCTCCATATATACAACCCTTAGGGCATCGTTTAGACTTTGGGTTTTGTTTAGATTAAAAGTTCGCCATAGCTGCAACTTCGCGTACTTCGTTTGTGTTCAACGACCAGACAAAGGCGTCACAGAACCCCACCTTGATCAATAAAGCTTTCATCTTATATTCGCAATATCCAGATTGCAATCTTAGTTTCTTGCTTGTTCTTCGTTTGCTCGCAGGAAACTGACCCTCGTGGTCAGCTTGATCGTGCTCCGGCATGGTCAATAACCTCTCGGAGTTGGTTTAGCGATTGCTAAGGCGCGACGTCCTCGCACGTTCGTAGTCGGATCGTCAAAGTCGACTTCCACCAAAGCGAAATCCACCATCTCATCGAAAGACGGGACACCTTTGCCTCTATCAAATTTAGTATCACGATCTGAAACAATAGTATTTGGCACACCATGCAAGCGAATAATTTTACGAAAGAACAAATCAGCAACATTAACAGCATCATCGCTTTTATGACATGGTATAAAGTGTGCCATTTTCGAGAATCTATCCACGACAACAAATACGCTGATAGAGGCGAGGTGTCCCGATCTTTCGATGAGATGATAACTATCGATTTGGTGGAGATGACTTTGACGATCCGACTACAAACGTGCACGACGTTGTGCCTTAGCAATCGCTAAACCAACTCTGAGAGGTTATTGACCACGCCGGAGCACAATCAACCTGACCACGAAGGTCTATTCCTGCAAGCAATCGAAGAACAAGCAAGAATATGATAAAAGCAATCCGAATATTGCGAGTATATATGAAGTATTGATAAAGGTGGGGATCCGTAAGCGGTCTTGGTCTAGTCTTTGGACACAAACGAAGTACACGAAGTTGGAATGGCTAACTTTTAACTAAACAAATCCCAAGGAAAAGCTACTAGATGGATCTACTTATATAGGAGCAAGGGGTGGCGGCCAAGGAGGTGGGAGGACGTCCCAAGGCAGCCTAAAACTAAGTCTAGGTCGTACAAGGCCAATGGGCCCAAGTGGAGGTGATGTAACACCTTTGGACTTGTAGTTTGACTCGGATTCTGCTGCAGCATCAGATTGTTTCGTCCACAACTCAACGCTCCGGACGAATTTTAAGGTGATTCCAATTGGGTTGGAAAGTGCACGAAATCTAGTTTCCAACAAAAAAAGAATCACCCAATTCGGAGTCCGTATGAAAAACTTGTGTGCGTTTTGAGTCAGGTATGTCTGTGCAGTCCGAATCTGAATCCAGAACGTGAGAGACTTGGACTCTATCTTCTCTTGGGCCAAAAGTGACGTGAAAGAACTTTTTGGACAGCAAATAAACATCTCTTTCTTCCTTATCTTCATATGTGGATTGTACAAATGTTCCCATACACCTGCAATTAGACAAAACACAAAAGTGTGTGAAGTATTTTTGTTCTGGATAACATAAATAGATTATTGAATAGTTTGCACTAGAAATCACCTGACAAATATGCATATATGCAATATTTTTGGTCATATCCAAGGTAGTCATGTCCTCATCATCCTCCCCTTCTTGAAAATAAAGCCGTCCTCGGCGTTGCTTAATCTGAAATGTGGCTAACAAAAGAGACAAGGTGTACATGTTGTATATGTATATATCATCCATTTTTACTTCCCTTGATTTTTGCATATATGACACATGAATAGATGAGTAACTTGCATAGTTCATAAAATCTAAAGCCAAAAAATTAGCACAAGAAGTAGAAGGCATGAAAATATTGCAACTCAGTTTGCACATATAAGTGAAGCTCTTATTCATTTCAAAAGATTGACAATGTTCATCATTAAACCATCCCAACATTGGTGAA
>NW_025228061.1:0-1201 GCF_018294505.1 Triticum aestivum
AAGCTGAGCAAAATCAGAGGCACAATTTGTTCCATACCAAGGGAGTTGTGAAGGAACGTTCTGTGCGCGTCATAATAGACGGAGGGAGCTGCAACAATTTGGCTAGCATGGAGATGGTGGAGAAGCTTTCTCTCACCACAAGACCACATCCACATCCTTACTACATCCAATGGTTCAACAACAGCGGCAAGGTTAAGGTAACACGTACTGTTCGTGTGCATTTTAGTATCTCTACATATGCTGATTATGTTGATTGTGATGTGGTACCTATGCAAGCATGTTCCTTATTACTTGGTAGACCATGGCAATTTGATAAAAATTCTGTACACCATGGTAGAAACAATCACTATACTCTTGTTCATAAGGATAAAAATATTACTTTGCTTCCTATGACTCCTGATTCCATTTTGAAAGATGATATTAATAGAGCTAATAAACCACAACAGGAGAAGAATAAGAGTGAAAATCAGATTGTGGCAAAAGAATTTGAGCAACAAATGAAGCCTAATAATAAACCATCTAGTGTTGCTTCTGAAATTAAATTGAAAAGTGCATGTTTATTTGCCACCAAATCTGATATTGATGAGCTAGATTTCAGCAAATCTGTTTGCTATGCTTTTGTGTGCAAAGAGGCATTATTTTCATTCGAGGACGTGCCTTCCTCTTTGCCTCCTGCTGTCACTAACATTTTGCAGGAGTTCGCTGACTTCTTTCCACAAGACGTGCCACCGGGATTACCGCCTATTCGAGGGATTGAGCATCAGATTGACTTAATTCCCGGTGCTTCACTGCCAAACCGTGCACCATACCGTACCAATCCAGAGGAGACGAAGGAGATTATGCGTCAAGTACAAGAGCTTCTCGACAAAGGTTATATACGCGAATCCCTTAGTCCTTGTGCTGTTCCTATTATTCTAGTGCCGAAAAAGGATGGTACATCACGTATGTGTGTTGATTGTAGAGGCATTAATAATATTACTATTCGTTATCGTCATCCTATTCCTAGGCTAGATGATATGCTTGATGAATTGAGTGGCTCTACAATATTTTCCAAAGTTGATTTACGTAGTGGATACCATCAAATTCGTATGAAATTGGGAGATGAATGGAAAACAGCATTCAAAACTAAGTTTGGATTATATGAGTGGTTAGTCATGCCTTTTGGGTTAACTAATGCACCTAGTACTTTCATGAGATTAAT
>NW_025228061.1:1211-20561 GCF_018294505.1 Triticum aestivum
TACGTCGTGTGTTTGACTCTCCCTGGTAATCGCTCTATCCAAGCTTTGAGAGTTTTTGACAACAACGGTTGCCGATCACCGCCTGCTGCTGGGTAAGAACTGGTAAGAATTTGAGATTTGCTTGACGGATTTGTGATACACCACCACCACTTCTTAGTAGTCTGTAGGATCATATTCTTGTGTGTTTCTATTGCTGCTAACCATGCCAGGATCACAAGCCGACGAGATTGACTGGGAGAACTTATCGAACAAGGAGCTTCATGATAAGTTTCAGCACATGATGACTGAACAGGTGCAAGATGTGCTGAATAATTTTGAAGAGGCCATGGAGAAGATTACTGGCCTTGAGAAGACGTTCGAAACAAAGCTCGATAACAGATTTAATGAATTGCTCGCGCGTCTTCCACCACCACCACCCGCTGCACCTAACGCACCTCTCCAGCAACAACAACAACGACTACCCCCACGTCGCGAAATAGACCTTCGCCGAGCGAGCCGTGTTCCTCTTGCGTTTGGCCAAACTGTTGGTGCTGCTGTTGATACTTCTGTGGCTCCTGCTACTGCTGTTGCTGGTACCCAGGAGGATGATGAGTATGCAGGCGATTATGAGGATGAGGTTGATCAAAATCAGATCTACGAGCAGCCACCAGCACCACCACCAGCAGGTCGACCTCAGGTATATATTCGTAATGGTAGGCCTGCACCACCACCTCAGGTACGAGATGATGTCCATATTCCTAAACTGAAATTGAATATTCCACCATTTGAGGGTAGATATGTTCCTGATATATATCTTACTTGGGAGTTAGAAACTGAACAACGATTTACATGTTTACAATATCCTGAGGAGAGACGAGTTGCTGCTGCTGTTTGTGCTTTCACTAGTTTTGCATGTGTATGGTGGTCTGAACATTGTAGATTATATCCTATTCCAACTACTTGGGCTGCTTTGAAAACTGCTATGCGTACGCGTTGGGTTCCACCATATTATCAACGTGAATTGCTTCAAAAATTGCAGCGTTTAAGACAAGGAAAAAATTCTGTAGAAGAATATTACCAGGAATTACAAACTGGCATGATTAGATGTGGTATTGTTGAGGAGAATGAAGCTATGCTTGCACGTTTTCTTGGTGGATTAAATAGAGAGATTCAGACCATTCTAGACTATAAGGAGTATACTAATATCACTCGTTTATTCCATCTTGCTTGTAATGCTGAACGTGAAGTGCAGGATCGACAAGCATTGGGGCGAACTAACTTTTCTGCAGGCCGACCTTCATCATGGACACCACGTGCATCTTCTACTTCAACTGCACCAGCACCTCCATCCGGTGCCACCTCCAGCCGTGATACAAGAAAACAGGCACAACCACCATTATCTGCCAAGAGCGCACCTGCGGGGCCTGCACAGCGTTCTTCTTCTTCCATGGCATCAACAGGGCACACAAGTGATATTATTTGTCGTCGTTGTAAGGGAGGAGGTCATTATGCGAGAGAATGCAAATCTCCGCGTGTGATGATTGCTACCGCGGATGGTGGATATGAGTCCGCTAGTGATTATGATGAGGAGACTTTGGCTCTTATTACACGTGAAGAACATGGTGGAGATGATTCTGATCATGAGACGCAATACATGGCTCCTGAAGACGCTGACAGGTATGAATGTTTAGTTGCTCAACGTGTTTTGAGTGTGCAGGTCACACAAGCTGAGCAAAATCAGAGGCACAATTTGTTCCATACCAAGGGAGTTGTGAAGGAACGTTCTGTGCGCGTCATAATAGACGGAGGGAGCTGCAACAATTTGGCTAGCATGGAGATGGTGGAGAAGCTTTCTCTCACCACAAGACCACATCCACATCCTTACTACATCCAATGGTTCAACAACAGCGGCAAGGTTAAGGTAACACGTACTGTTCGTGTGCATTTTAGCATCTCTACATATGCTGATTATGTTGATTGTGATGTGGTACCTATGCAAGCATGTTCCTTATTACTTGGTAGACCATGGCAATTTGATAAAAATTCTGTACACCATGGTAGAAACAATCACTATACTCTTGTTCATAAGGATAAAAATATTACTTTGCTTCCTATGACTCCTGATTCCATTTTGAAAGATGATATTAATAGAGCTAATAAAGCACAACAGGAGAAGAATAAGAGTGAAAATCAGATTGTGGCAAAAGAATTTGAGCAACAAATGAAGCCTAATAATAAACCATCTAGTGTTGCTTCTGAAATTAAATTGAAAAGTGCATGTTTATTTGCCACCAAATCTGATATTGATGAGCTAGATTTCATCAAATCTGTTTGCTATGCTTTTGTGTGCAAAGAGGCATTATTTTCATTCGAGGACGTGCCTTCCTCTTTGCCTCCTGCTGTCACTAACATTTTGCAGGAGTTCACTGACGTTTTTCCGCAAGACGTGCCACCGGGATTACCGCCTATTCGAGGGATTGAGCATCAGATTGACTTAATTCCCGGTGCTTCACTGCCAAACCGTGCACCATACCGTACTAATCCAGAGGAGACGAAGGAGATTATGCGTCAAGTACAAGAGCTTCTCGACAAAGGTTATATACGCGAATCCCTTAGTCCTTGTGCCGTTCCTATTATTCTAGTGCCGAAAAAGGATGGTACATCACGTATGTGTGTTGATTGTAGAGGCATTAATAATATTACTATTCGTTATCGTCATCCTATTCCTAGGCTAGATGCTATGCTTGATGAATTGAGTGGCTCTACAATATTCTCCAAAGTTGATTTGCGTAGTGGCTACCATCAAATTCGTATGAAATTGGGAGATGAATGGAAAACAGCATTTAGAACTAAGTTTGGATTATATGAGTGGTTAGTCATGCCTTTTGGGTTAACTAATGCACCTAGTACTTTCATGAGATTAATGAACGAAGTTTTACGTGCTTTCATTGGACGATTTGTGGTAGTTTACTTTGATGACATATTGATTTATAGCAGATCTTTGGAAGAACATTTGGAACATTTACGTGCTGTTTTTATTGCTCTACGTGATGCACGTTTGTTTGGTAACCTTGGGAAGTGCACCTTTTTCACCGACCGAGTATCTTTTCTTGGCTATGTTGTTACTCCACAGGGAATTGAAGTTGATAAAGCCAAGATTGAAGCTATTGAGAGTTGGCCGCAGCCCAAAACGGGCACACAAGTGAGGAGTTTTCTTGGCCTCGCTGGATTCTATAGGCGTTTTGTGAGAGATTTCAGCACCATTGCTGCACCTCTCAATGAGCTTACAAAGAAAGATGTGCCTTTTCTTTGGGGTACTGCACAGGACGAAGCCTTCACGGTATTGAAAGATAAGTTGACACATGCTCCTTTACTCCAACTTCCTGATTTTAATAAGACTTTTGAGCTTGAATGTGATGCTAGTGGAATTGGATTAGGAGGTGTGTTATTACAAGATGGCAAACCTGTTGCATACTTTTCTGAAAAATTGAGTCGGCCTAGTCTGAATTATTCTACTTATGATAAAGAATTATATGCTCTTGTTCGGACTTTAGAAACATGGCAACATTATTTATGGCCCAAAGAATTTGTTATACATTCTGATCATGAATCTTTGAAACATATTAAAAGTCAAGCTAAACTGAATCGTAGACATGCTAAATGGGTTGAATTCATTGAGACTTTCCCTTATGTCATTAAACACAAGAAGGGAAAAGAAAATGTTATTGCTGATGCATTGTCTCGTCGTTATACTATGCTTTCACAACTTGACTTCAAAATATTTGGTTTGGAGACCATCAAAGATCAATATGTGCATGATGCTGATTTTAAAGATGTAATGCAGAATTGCAAAGAAGGAAGAATGTGGAACAAGTTTGTCGTTAACGATGGATTTGTGTTTCGTGCTACCAAGCTATGCATTCCAGCTAGCTCCGTTCGTCTTTTGTTGTTGCAGGAGGCGCATGGAGGAGGATTAATGGGACACTTTGGCGTAAAGAAGACGGAGGACGTACTTGCTACACATTTCTTTTGGCCAAAGATGAGACGGGATGTTGAGCGTTTTATTGCTCGCTGCACTACATGTCAAAAAGCTAAGTCACGACTCAATCCTCATGGTTTATATATGCCTTTGCCTGTACCTAGTGTTCCTTGGGAGGATATATCTATGGACTTTGTTTTAGGTTTACCTCGAACAAAGAAGGGGAGGGATAGCATATTTGTTGTCGTGGATAGATTCTCGAAAATGGCACACTTTATACCATGTCATAAAAGCGATGATGCTGTTAATGTTGCTGATTTGTTCTTTCGTGAAATTATTCGCTTGCATGGTGTGCCAAATACTATTGTTTCAGATCGTGATACTAAATTTCTTAGCCACTTTTGGAGATGTTTATGGGCTAAGTTGGGGACTAAACTGCTTTTTAGTACTACTTGTCACACCCAAACTGATGGACAAACTGAAGTAGTCAATAGAACGTTGTCTACTATGCTTAGGGCTATTTTGAAGAATAATAAGAAAATGTGGGAGGAATGCTTGCCTCATATTGAATTTGCTTATAATCGTTCAATGCATTCTACTACTAAGATGTGCCCTTTTGAAGTTGTGTATGGTTTCCTACCTCGTGCACCTATTGATTTGTTGCCTCTTCCATCTTCGGAGAAGGTTAATTTTGATGCTAAACAACATGCTGAATTGATTTTAAAAATGCATGAGTTAACTAAGGAAAACATTGAGCGCATGAATGCTAAATATAAACTTGCTGGAGATAAGGGTAGAAAACATGTTGTGTTTGCACCTGGAGATCTTGTTTGGTTACATTTGCGTAAGGATAGATTTCCTGATTTGCGCAAATCAAAGTTAATGCCACGTGCTGATGGTCCCTTTAAGGTGTTAGAGAAAATAAATGATAATGCATATAAACTTGAGCTGCCTGCAGATTTTGGGGTTAGTCCCACTTTTAACATTGCAGATTTGAAGCCTTATTTGGGTGAGGAAGATGAACTTCCGTCGAGGACGACTTCATTTCAAGAAGGGGAGGATGATGAGGACATCAATACAATTGTTACACCCACAGCCCCTGCTGCTATACATACTGGACCAATTACTATAGCTCGTGCACGCCAACTAAATTACCAGGTACTTTCGTTTCTTGGTAATGATTCTAATGTTCATGAGAATATGATGCTGCCTAAATTGGATACATTTGTTTTGCTTACAAATGAAGGGCCTAGCTTGGAGAAGGATGAACATTGGAGCAAGAACAAGCATGGAGATGATGGCATGCGCAAGGGGAACAAGAACGGAGTTACAAGTGATGATTTCAGGACTTTGAAGCCACCATAATGGGTGCATGAAGCCTTCGACGAAATATACAAGATGCCACTTCATAAATTTCGTCCCGAGGCTATTTTAGGTGCTGCGTCACCTTATTATTGGGCCAGGCCCATGTAATTTCGAAATACATAAGTATAGGCTATTTTTAGAGTCCGTATGTGTGGGGAAACAAGAGATGGGGTTGATTTCGGACCCCTCCACCAAGGGCCACGAAATTCCCCCCTCTTCCTCCATATATACAGCCCTTAGGGCATCGTTTAGACTTTGGGTTTTGTTTAGATTAAAAGTTCGCCATAGCTGCAACTTCGCGTACTTCGTTTGTGTTCAACGACCAGACAAAGGCGTCACAG
Organism: Triticum aestivum; assembly: GCF_018294505.1. NCBI lineage: Eukaryota > Viridiplantae > Streptophyta > Magnoliopsida > Poales > Poaceae > Triticum > Triticum aestivum. The sequence goes on from NW_025228061.1 coordinate 6,876, forward strand.
AACCCCACCTTGATCAATAAAGCTTTCATCTTATATTCGCAATATCCAGATTGCAATCTTAGTTTCTTGCTTGTTCTTCGATTGCTCGCAGGAAACAGACCCTCGTGGTCAGGTTGATCGTGCCCTGGCGTGGTCAATAACCTCTCGGAGTTGGTTTAGCGATTGCTAAGGCGCGACGTCCTCGCACGTTCGTAGTCGGATCGTCAAAGTCGACTTCCACCAAAGCGAAATCCACCTTCTCATCGAAAGATGGGACACCTTTGCCTCTATCAAGTGGTATCAGATTTCCAGGTTGCTCGGTGAGATTTTACAGTTTTTCGTAGTTTAGATCGAGTCTGTTCTTCATACCTACAGTCCACGAAAAAGCCACAAAAAAAATTAGGGTTAGCTCATCATATCCGAACCAATCTGAGCCTTTGCATAATCTTTTTAGGGTTTTGCTTTGTTGAATTTGCGGTTGCATCGTCGGTCTAGTTGCTGGTCTTAGCGTCTAGTCTTTTAGAGTTTCGAGTTCTGGTCATAAGTTGTCACGCCGCCGCCGCACCATCATCATCGCCCCTGCCATCTACCACCACCGCTTATCCGCCACCGCTCCGAATCCGTATCCATATACCACCACCAATCCGTGCCCATATACCACCACCGATCCATATCCATATACTACCACCGCTACCACCACCGCTGCCATATACCACCACCATATATCCACCACCAATCCGAGTTCCTTGGTTATTAGGGATTTTTTGAAGAATAATAAGAAAATGTGGGAGGAATGCTTGCCTCATATTGAATTTGCTTATAATCGTTCATTGCATTCTACTACTAAGATGTGCCCTTTTGAAGTTGTGTATGGTTTCCTACCTCATGCACCTACTGATTTGTTGCCTCTTCCATCTTCGGAGAAGGTTAATTTTGATGCTAAACAACGTGCTGAATTGATTTTAAAAATGCATGAGTTAACTAAGGAAAACATTGAGCGCATGAATGCTAAATATAAACTTGCTGGAGATAAGGGTAGAAAACATGTTGTGTTTGCACCTGGAGATCTTGTTTGGTTACATTTGCGTAAGGATAGATTTCCTGATTTGCGCAAATCAAAGTTAATGCCACGTGCTGATGGTCCCTTTAAGGTGTTAGAGAAAATAAATGATAATGCATATAAACTTGAGCTGCCTGCAGATTTTGGGGTTAGTCCCACTTTTAACATTGCAGATTTGAAGCCTTATTTGGGTGAGGAAGATGAACTTCCGTCGAGGACGACTTCATTTCAAGAAGGGGAGGATGATGAGGACATCAATACAATTGTTACACCCACAGCTCCTGCTGCTATACATACTGGACCAATTACTAGAGCTCGTGCACGCCAACTAAATTACCAGGTACTTTCGTTTCTTGGTAATGATTCTAATGTTCATGAGAATATGATGCTGCCTAAATTGGATACATTTGTTTTGCTTACAAATGAAGGGCCTAGCTTGGAGAAGGATGAACATTGGAGCAAGAACAAGCATGGAGATGATGGCATGCGCAAGGGAAACAAGAACGGAGTTACAAGTGATGATTTCAGGACTTTGAAGTCACCATAATGGGTGCATGAAGCCTTGGACGAAATATACAAGATGCCACTTCATAAATTTCGTCCCGAGGCTATTTTAGGTGCTGCGTCACCTTATTCTTGGGCCCGGCCCATGTAATTTCGAAATACATAAGTATAGGCTATTTTTAGAGTCCGTATGTGTGGGGAAACAAGAGATAGGGTTGATTTCGGACCCCTCCACCAAGGGCCACGAAATTCCCCCCCTCTTCCTCCATATATACAGCCCTTAGGGCATCGTTTAGACTTTGGGTTTTGTTTAGATTAAAAGTTCGCCATAGCTGCAACTTCGCGTACTTCGTTTGTGTTCAACGACCAGACAAAGGCGTCTCAGAACCCCACCTTGATCAATAAAGCTTTCATCTTATATTCGCAATATCCAGATTGCAATCTCAGTTTCTTGCTTGTTCTTCGTTTGCTCGCAGGAAACAGACCCTCGTGGTCAGGTTGATCGTGCTCCGGCGTGGTCAATAACCTCTCGGAGTTGGTTTAGCGATTGCTAAGGCGCGACGTCCTCGCACGTTCGTAGTCGGATCGTCAAAGTCGACTTCCACCAAAGCGAAATCCATCATCTCATCGAAAGACGGGATACCTTTGCCTCTATCAAAATTCGTCCGGAGCGTTGAGTTGTGGACGAAACAATCTGATGCGGCAGCAAAATCCGAGTCAAACTACAAGTCCAAAGGTGTTACATCACCTCCACTTGGGCCCATTGGCCTTGTACGACCTAGATTTAGTTTTAGGCTGCCTTGGGACGTCCTCCCACCTCCTTGGCCGCCACCCCTTGCTCCTATATAAGTAGATCCATCTAGTAGCTTTTCCTTGGGATTTGTTTAGTTAAAAGTTAGCCATTGCAACTTCGTGTACTTCGTTTGTGTCCAACGACCAGAGCAAGACCGCTTCCGGATCCCCACCATTATCAATACTTCATATATATTTGCAATATTCAGATTGCTTTATCATATTCTTGCTCGTTCTTCGATTGCTTGCAGGAATAGACCTTCGTGGTTAGGCTGACCGTGCTTCCAGCATCGTCAGTAACCTCAGGAGATTGGTTTAGTGATTGCTAAGGCGCAACGTTGTGCACGTTCGTAGTCGGATTGTCAAAGTCGTCTCCACCAAATCGATAGTTATCATCTCATCGAAAGATTGGGACACCCCCGCTCTATCAATGCTTCATGCACTCATTATGGTGGCTTGAGAGTCCTGAAATCATCACTTGTAACTCCGTTCTTGTTCCCCTTGCGCATGCCATCATCTCCATGCTTGAACTTGCTCTAAGGTTCATCTTTCTTGTCCACGCTAGGCTCTTCATTTGTAAGCAAAACAAATGTATCCAATTTAGGCAGCATCATATTCTCATGAACATTAGAATCGTTACCAAGAAACGGAAGTACCTGATAATTCAATTGGCATGCACGAGCTCTAGTAATTGGTCCAGTATGTATAGCAGCAGGGGTTGTGGGTGTAACAATGGTATTGATGTCCTCATCATCCTCCCCTTCTTGATATGAAGTCGTCCTCGACGAAAGTTCATCGTCCTCACCCAAATAAGGCTTCAAATCTGCAATGTGAAAAGTGGGACTAACCCCAAAATCTGCAGGCAGCTCAAGTTTATATGCATTATCATTTATTTTCTCTAACACCTTAAAAGGACCATCAGCACGTGGCATTAGCTTTGATTTGCGCAAATTAGGAAATCTATCCTTACGCAAATGTAACCAAACAAGATCTCCAGGTGCAAACACAACATGTTTTCTACCCTTATCTCCAACAATTTTATATTTAGCATTCATATGCTCAATGTTTTCCTTAGTTAACTCATGCATTTTTAAAATCAATTCAGCACGTTCTTTAGCATTAAAATTAACCTTCTCCGAAGATGGAAGAGGCAAAAAATCAATAGGTGCACGAGGTAGGAAACCATTCAAAATTTCAAAAGGGCACATCTTAGTAGTAGAATGCAATGGACGATTATAAGCAAATTCAATATGAGGCAAGCATTCTTCCCACATTTTCTTATTATTCTTCAAAACAGCCCTAAGCATAGTAGACAATGTTCTATTAACTACTTTAGTTTGTCCATCAGTTTGGGGGTGACAAGTAGTACTAAAAAGCAGTTTAGTCCCCAACTTAGCCCATAAACATCTCCAAAAGTGGCTAAGAAATTTAGTATCACGATCTGAAATGTAGCGACCAGACCTCAAACGGTCCGATCTCTGTGCTCAGGTGTCATCCCTGGATCAGTAATGCTGACACCACACAATACTTGGAGGATTTATAACAGAGTAGCAATCACACACTGATTACATCGAGTGTCCCAATAGAGAGCTTATTACAATAAATATGGCTTAAGGCCATCTAATAACGATAACAGCGGAAGGCTTGGAAGATAAGTGAGTCCATCAACTCCAACGGCATCACTGAGTATAGAACCACGACCTACAAAACTCCTTAATCGTCGTCTGAAAAGTCTGCAACATTAACGTTGCAGCCCGAAACGGGTCAGCACATGGAATATGCTGGCAAGGTAACACATAGAGAGTAATGGAATGAAACAGCTATACTATATGCGTATTTGGCTGGTGGAAAGCTCTATGGTTACAGTTTTGCGTAAAGCCAATTTTTCCCTACTACAAAGGAATAAATTTTATTTAACTATCATGGTAGTTGTTAAACATTGAGAATGGTTGACAGCATCCTCAATCCCAATTAAGCATCATCATTAACAAAACCAAACAAAATAAATTTAGAGTAACATGTTGAGATTCACATGATAATCCAATTACTAGATACTCAAGATGTCCATAACCAGGGACACGGCTAACCATGATTAGTTTATACACTCTGCAGAGGTTTGCGCACTTTTCCCCACAAGACTCGATCGCCTCCGTTTGGTTTCTCGCACTACATGGTGTTTGAGAAGACGGATGACCGAGACATAGTCTTTCAGAAGCGCTAGCACCTTACGATGGATAGACCGTTACACCTACTTTCCCCTACATCTGCTAGTCTACCCTATAAGAGTTCGCACGACTTAATCAACTATGCTAGAGCCCATAATAGCTTGTGGCTGCACACGGAAGTTTCTAGTATGAAAAATCTCATGATCCCTTTGGGCCTGGGTGGCGGTCCATAAAGAAAAACAGGCAATCCTGGAATACCCAGGTACCTCAATCCACCCAGATGTGTGTTTAAGTTGCCACCTTAGATAAACCATTGAATTAACAAACTTACATCTGTCATGGATATCACTAACCCAATCCACGTCTACTAGCATAGCATGGCATAATAGGCAAACATAGAAGTAACTCCCAAAGGTTTGAAAATAAACAGGTAATAGGTACTACCTCAACTACTTCCCATCCCACAATTTAATTAAATCCTAATCATGCAATGTTTGAGGATTGATCTAATGCAATAAAACTGGGTAGTAGGAGGTATGATCAAAGTGTTACTTGCCTTGCTGATGATCCGCGAAACCTAGAGATTCGAAGTAATAGACGGCGCACTCCGGGTATTCTATCGCAGACAAATAAACAACCATACAATAAGTATTCATCTAATGCACAGGTAAAACTCGAATAAGAGATCTAACCAGAAGGTTCAACTTAAGAACTCTGGTTTGCAAAAAGAAACAAATCAAACGAAGCAACGAAAGTCAAACGGCCAAAGAAACAGGCTTCGTTTACTATTCTGGATCTAGGGCAATATTTTCAGTGGCAAAACCTTGTTTAAGTTGGTTAAACAGATAGAGGGTTTTGAGACGAAACTCCAGGCGCTTGAATCGCCTGATTCCGATAAACGAGCGAAAAGTTATACTAAAACGAAAATCGGATCAGGAATCGCGATCAGAAAAATCGCGGATTTAATCCGAGAAAAAGAAAAACAACGAACGTTCGCTAGAACGAACGAATGGACGAACGCTCGCTATTTAAATAAATTGGAAAGACCAATCTATTTAAAAAAACCAAAACTAAAAAAACGAACAAAATCGTCGGAAAAACCGAACGGCTTTTCGGAAAAAAACCGGCGTCTAAAAAAAACTACCGGCAACTCCGGCGAGAACTCCGACGGCGGCGGCGGGCTCCGGTGGCGGGGCGGCGGCGGCGGCTAGGGCGGGGCTGGGGGCTAGGGTTTGGGTGGGGAGGCTCCCGGGCTGGGCTCCCGGCTTATAAAGCCCGATCGAGCCTAGTGTCCAGGTCGGACACGGCCCGTAGGTCGGTTGCGTTTTTTTAAATATTCCACGCAGAAAAACAAATAAAAGAAATACTAAACGGTCTCCAAAAATCCCGAAATAATTTTTCCCGGGCTTCTAAAATCAAGCCGCACAAGGTGAACATTTATTTGGGCCCTAAAAGCAATTTTTGAAAAACGCATATTTTTCCTAAATTCAAATAAAATAACGAAAAACTCCAAAATAAAATCTTATTTGATTTTATTATTAAATCCTCAATATTTCTTTATTTTGGGAAAGTCATTTTATTCTCTCTCATATGTTTGTAATAGAAATAATTGATGATAAAATAATTAAAATCAAATGATCCTATTCTCAAATTTGAGAAAACTCAAATATGAAAATAACGAAATCCCCAACTCTCTCCGTGGGTCCTTGAGTTGCGTAGAATTTCTAGGGTCAGACCAAAAGCAAAATAAAATATGATATGCAATGATGATCTAATGTATAACATTCCAAATTGAAAATTTGGGATGTTACAAACCTACCCCCCTTAAGATGAATCTCGCCCTCGAGATTCGGGTTGGCTAGAAAATAGGTGAGGGTGGTCCTTGAGCAAATCTTCCTCTTGCTCCCAGGTGGCTTCATCCTCCGTGTGGTGGCTCCACTGAACCTTGCAAAACTTGATAACCTTGCTGCGGGTGACTCGGCTGGCAAACTCGAGAATCTTAACTGGTTTCTCCTCATAGGTCAAATCGTTATCCAACTGAATTGCTTCCAGTGGTACCGTATCTCTCAGCGGTATGTCAGCCATCTCCGCGTGGCACTTCTTCAACTGAGAAACGTGGAACACATCATGAACTCCTGACAATCCTTCGGGCAATTCCAACTTGTAGGCCACTTCTCCCATACGTTCCAATAGTCGGTATGGTCCTACAAACCGTGGCGCTAACTTTCCCTTAACACCAAAACACTTTTATTCCCTGAAGTGGGGATACTTGAAGATAAACTCTGTCTCCGACTTCGTAAACTGTCTCCTTGCGTTTAGAATCTGCGTAGCTCTTCTGTGTGGACTGGGCTACCTTAAGCCTATCGCGAATCAACTTCACCTTCTGTTCAGACTCCTTAATCAAATCAGGTCCAAACAACTGGCGGTCTCCAACTTCATCCCATGACAACGGTGTCCTGCACCTCCTTCCGTACAAGGCTTCGAAAGGGGCCATTTTAAACTGGATTGATTGTTGTTGTTGTAAGAGAATTCTGCATATGGCAAATTGTCGTCCCAACTAGATCCATGATCTAGCGCACAAGCTCTTAGCATGTCCTCCTAAATCTGATTGGTCTCTCGGTCTGTCCATCTGCCTATGGATGAAAAGCTGTGCTGAACTCTAGCCTGGTACCCAAAGTTTCGTGCAACTGATTCCAGAACTTTGAGGTAAACTCGGTTCCTCTATCCAATACTATACTCCTCGGAACTCCATGTAAGCATACAATCCTGGTCATGTATATCTTTGCCAACTTAGCACTGGTGTAAGTGGTCTTTACCGGGATGAAATGAGCTACTTTCGTCAACCGATCAACTACAACCCAAATCGAGTCATAGCCGGAACGAGTCCTGGGTAATCCCGTGATGAAATCCATGCCTAACTTATCCCACTTCCATTCAGGTATCGGCAATGGTTGTAGCAATCCTGCTGGTTTTTGATGCTCTTCCTTTACTCTCTGACATACATCACATACTGCTACGTACTCCGCAATATCCTTCTTCATTCCGGTCCACCAGAAAATATCGTTCAAATCCAAATACATCTTGGTATTTCCTGGGTGAATTGAATATGGTGAATCGCGTGCCTCTTGCAGAATCAACTTCCTAATCTCCGAGTCATTGGGCACATAAACACGGTCTTCAAACCATAGGGTGTTGTGCTCATCCTCACGAAATCCTTTAGCCTTTCCTTCGCTCATTTTCTCCTTTATAGAGGCAATCTCCTTGTCAGTCTTCTGAGCTTCTCTGATTTTATCCATCAAAATTGACTGAATCTCCAATGCTGCTACATAGCCTCTCAGAACTATTTCCAAACATAGTTCACGAAGATCCTCGGCTAACTCCTTTGGTATTTCTCCCGTCATTAGTGTATTAACATGGCTTTTATGGCTCAATGCGTCAGCTACTACATTAGCCTTTTCGGGATGGTAATGTAATCTCATATCATAATCCTTGATGAGCTCCAACCATCTCCTTTGTCTAAGGTTTAACTCCTTCTGCGTGAAAATGTATTTCAAACTCTTGTGATCCGTGTACACCTCACAATGATTTCCAATGAGGAAATGTCTCCATGTTTTCAATGCATGCACTACGGCTGCTAACTCCAAATCATGCGTGGCATAATTCAATTCCTGGGGTTTCAGTTGTCATGAGGCATATGAAACAACTCTCCCTTCCTGTATAAGCACTGCTCCAAGTCCTCGTCATGAAGCGTCGCAATACACCTCATAATCCTTGGTCTGGTCTGGCAAAATCAACACTGGTGAAGTAACCAAGCGTTTCTTCAACTCCTGGAAACTAGCCTCACACTCCTCAGTCCATATGAACTTGGTATCCTTCTTTAATAACTCCGTCATAGGTTTTGCAATCTTGGAGAAATTCTCAATAAATCTCCGGTAGTATCCTACGAGTCCAAGAAAACTCCGGATCTCTCCAACCGTGGTTGGTGCTTCCCACTTGGTCACGGTATCAACTTTAGTGGGATCAACTGCTATTCCTTCTCCGGATATAACGTTTCCGAGGAATCCTACTTCCTTCAACCAAAACTCACATTTGCTGAACCTGGCATACAACTAATGTTCTCTGAGCTTCTCAAGTACCAAACGCAAATGTTCCTTATGCTCCTCTTCATTCTTCGAGTAAACCAGGATATAATCAATGAACACCACGACGAACTTATCCAAGAACTCCATAAACACTTTGTTCATCATGTTCATAAAATAGGCAGGTGCGTTAGTCAGACCAAATGACATAACGGTATACTCGTACAGCCCATACCTGGTGGTAAAAGCTGTCTTAGGTGTATCCTGTTCTCGAATCTTCAACTGGTGGTATCCTGATCACAGATCGATTTTGGAAAATACCTTAGCTCCTTGCAATCGATCAAACAGATCATTGATCATTGGTAGTGGGTACTTGTTCTTGATCGTTACTTCATTCAACTCACCATAATCAACAACCATCCTTAACGATCCATCCTTTTTCTCCACTAGAAGTACTGGTGATCCCCAAGGTGACGAACTTGGGCGAATGTAACCTTTATCCAGTAACTCCTTAATCTGCTTCTTAATTTCCACCAAATCCTTGGCAGGCATCCTGTATGGTCTCTTTGATATTGGCCCTGTGCCTGGCAATAGCTCAATCAAAAACTCAATATCTCTATCCGGTGGCATGCCTGGCAACTCTTCTAGAAATACTTCAGGGAAATCCCTTACCACTGGTACTTCCTCCTGCACAACTCCTGTTAAACAATTTACTTGAGTCCCTTTTGGCACATGTCGGGATACATACTTGATCCTTCTTCCTTCTGGGGTGATAAGCAAAATTGTCTTACTGGCGCAATCGATGTTTCCTCCATACATCGACAGCCAATCCATACCCAGAATTACACCCAATCCTTGTGATTCCAAAATGATTAAATCCGAGGGAAACACATGCCTACCTATACTCAATGGCACTTGAAAACATCCTTGACTAGCCATATACTCCGCTCCTGGTGAGCTTACTAGCATAGGTGTTCTAAGAACCTTAGTGGGCAAGTTATACTTATCCACAAATCCCCTTGATATGTATGAATGCGATGCACCAGTATCAAAAAGAATGAGTGCAGTAAATGAGTTAACCAAAAACTTACCGATTACGGCATCCGGCTGCTCTTCAACCTCCTCCACATTAACGTGGTTCACCTGTCCCCTGTTGAAAGGGTTCGGCTTCTTCCCAGAGCTTCCATTGCCATTCTGGCCTTCAGGACATTCATTGGCATAATGTCCGGTCTTCTGACACTTAAAGCAAGTGACTTGGCTCAGGTCTTTCTTGGCTGGGGTTGATGGGTTGGTACGGTTCTGGCCGTTGCTTCCTCCATTGCCATTACCATTCTTGGTGCCGTTGTGATTGTGCGAGCTACCTCCTCCATGGGTATGCTGAAAATGTCCTCCCGATCTAGGGGTAAAACATGGCTTCTGCTGAGCTCGAGAATTGTACTTCCCTTGTCCATACTTCCTCTTGCGGTTCTCAATTTGCTGCTGCTTGCCTTCAATCATAAGAGCACGATCTACCAACTCCTGGTAGTTGTTGAAGGTTGCTATCATCAACTGCATGCTCAACTCATCATTCAGTCCTTCCAGAAACTTCTCCTGCTTAGCAGCATCCGTAGCAACGTCATCTGGGGCATAACGTGCTAATTTACTAAAGTCCTCCTTGGCGCAAGTTGTGAAACTCACGCTTCTTCATGGCCATAGCTCCTACTGAAACATGGGCAGTACGAAAAGCCTGCTGAAACTGGTCCCATGTGACAGTGTCGACAGGGAAAGTGGTTGTGAAATTCTCCCACCATGATGCTGTGGGTCCTTCAAGCTGATGTGCAGCAAACTTCACCTTCTCCGCATCTGTGCATCCTGTTATGGTCAACTCTCCAGCTGTCTTGCGGATCCAATCGTCTGCTACTATCGGCTCGGTGCTACTGGAAAACACCGGCGGATTCAGCCTAAGAAAACGGGCTAAGTGATCAATAGGTGGTGGTGGTGGGTTGTTGTTGTTGTTGTTCCCCTGATTCTGATTCTGGACTAGCAACTGCATCAATGTGTTCTGCTGCTGGATCAACTAGGCGAGCTCCGGTGGAAAGGTAAATCCGGGGTCACGTCTCGGAGGCATCTGAGGGTTTAGAAAAGATGAGATTTAAGAATAGAGGGGGTCTAAAGAGAAAACACTACCAATATGCACATGAGGCAAAAGCAAACAATTAACTTCATTGAATCAAACAAGGGCATACAATCGATCTAACTATCGCAAAAGTGCTCGGACTACTGTATTTACATGGTGGACTACTACTACTGATGAGGTGGTCTACTAGAAATATTCTTCGGTTGCAGACTCCATGATATCTGCTCCGGCTTCATCAACATAGTCATCATCGCTATCATCTGGATCCGAGTCAGTGTCGTCGATGATGATGTAGTCTTTCGGGCGAATCTCCTTGGGTTCTTCGTCTTCATCTACTGGTGTAGGGCCTCCCATAAATATCCCGATCTTCTTGATCAGATCGTCATTCTTCTCCACCAATACTTCGATTTCCTCTTGATAATCTTCACGTGTAGCCTTGAGTTCTTCCTCTAGTTCCTTGATTCTTGTCTTAGCCTTCTTTAGGTCTATCATGTCGGCGCACATCTGGTTCTCCTGTCGTCGAATGTGCTGGTTTAGTTCTTGGATAAAAGCTGCAATTGATCTATCCTTTCTGGTGCTGATCATCTCCCAGTGCTCATCTTGGCGCCCACAAATCTGGTAGATAGTATCCTTGAGATCATTGCAGTAGACTTCTCGAATGCTTCCCATGGCGATGTGAGCTGCCATGCTCTTTCCTAGACTCCAAGTTGGTGCATCAAAAGAAAACTCTATGGGCTCAGTGACTGGCATGAACGTCCTTCCTGGAACTTGAACTTGAATCATCTAGCGCTCTTCTTCAGGTAAGGTGGCGTTGTAGGTTCCGGTGAAGCTTGGTACTCCTATGTTCAGGTATCTAGTGACTTCCTTCAGGTGACGTCCAAAGGGTGTATCTTCATCCGGTTGCGTGAACTTGTTCCTTGCATCCGCCATCCTAAAGAGTAGAAAAGATGAGAGGTCAGAAGAGAAGAGAGTGAATAGTGATCTAGGTCTTTAGCTTAGTGGTCGTGTCCTACAGTCAGCGTGTGCTCTGATACCATCTTTGTAGCAACCAGACCTCAAACGGTTTGATCTCTGTGCTCAGGTGTCATCCCTGGATCAGTAAAGCTGACACCACATAGTACTTGGAGGATTTATAACAGAGTAGCAATCACACACTTATTACATCGAGTGTCTCAATAGAGAACTTATTACAATAAATATGGCTTAAGGCCATCTAATAACGATAACAGCGGAAGGCTTGGAAGATAAGTGAGTCCATCAACTCCAACGGCATCACTGAGTATAGAACCACGACCTAAAAAACTCCTTAATCGTCGTCTAAAAAGTCTGCAACATTAACGTTGCAGCCCGAAACGGGTCAGCACATGGAATATGCTGGCAATGTAACACATAGAGAGTAATGGAATGAAACAGCTATACTATATGCGTATTTGGCTGGTGGAAAGCTCTATGGTTACAGTTTTGCGTAAAGCCAATTTTTCCCTACTGCAAAGAAATAAATTTTATTTAACTATCATGGTAGTTGTTAAACATTGAGAATGGTTGACAGCATCCTCAGTCCCAATTAAGCATCACCATTAACAAAACCCAACAAAATTAATTTAGAGTAACATGTTGAGATTCACATGATAATCCAAGTACTAGATACTCAAGATGTCCATAATCGGGGACACGGCTAACCATGATTAGTTTATACACTCTGCAGAGGTTTGCGCACTTTTCCCCACAAGACTTGATCGCCTCCGTTTGGTTTCTCGCACTACATGGTGTTTGAGAAGACGGATGACCGAGACATAGTCTTTCAGAAGCGCTAGCACCTTATGATGGATAGACCGTTACACCTACTTTCCCCTACATCTGCTAGTCTACCCTGTAAGAGTTCGCACGACTTAATCAACTATGCTAGAGCCCATAATAGCTTGTGGCTGCACACGGAAGTTTCTTGTATGAAAAATCTCATGACCCCTTTGGGCCTGGGTGGCGGTCCATAAAGAAAAACAGGCAATCCTGGAATACCCAGGTACCTCAATCCACCCAGATGTGTGTTTAAGTTGCCACCTTAGATAAACCATTGAATTAACAAACTCACATCTGTCATGGATATCACTCACCCAATCCACGTCTACTAGCATAGCATGGCATAATAGGCAAACGTAGAAGTAACTCCCAAAGGTTTGAAAATAAACAGGTAATAGGTACTACCTCAACTACTTCCCATCCCACAATTTAATTAAATCTTAATCATGCAATGTTTGAGGATTGATGTAATGCAATAAAACTGGGTAGTAGGAGGTATGATCAAAGTGTTACTTGCCTTGCTGATGATCTGTGAAACCTAGAGATTCGAAGTAACAGGCGGCGCACTCCGGGTATTCTATCGCAGACAAACAAACAAGCATAAAATAAGTATTCATCTAATGCACAAGTAAAACTCGAATAAGAGATCTAACAAGAAGGTTCGACTTAAGAACTCCAGTTTGCAAAAAGAATCAAATGAAACAAAGCAACGAAAGTCAAACGGCCAAAGAAACAGGCTTCGTTTACTATTCTGGATCTAGGGCAATTTTTATAGTGGCAAAAACTTGTTTAAGTTGGTTAAACGGATAGAGGGTTTCGAGACGAAACTTCAGGTGCTTGAATCGCCTGATTCCGATAAACAAGCGAAAAGTTATACTAAAACGAAAATCGGATCAAGAATCGCGATCAGAAAAATCGCGGATCTGATCCGAGAAAAAGAAAAACGACGAACATTTGCTAGAACGAACGAATGGACGAATGCTCGCTATTTAAATAAATCGGAAAGACCGATCTATTAAAAAAAACCAAAACTAAAAAAACAAACAAAACCGTCAGAAAAACCGAACGGTTTTTTGGATAAAAAACCGGCGTCTAAAAAAAACTACCGGCAACTTCGGCAAGAACTCCGGCGGCGGCGGCGATCGGCGACGGGGCGGTGGCGGTCGGCGGCGGGGCGGCGGCGGCGGCGGTGGC
>NW_025228061.1:20987-47009 GCF_018294505.1 Triticum aestivum
CGCAGCGTGGCGTCGGCGGCGGCGGCTAGGGCGGGGCTGGGGCTAGGGTTTGGGTGGGGAGGCTCCCGGGCTGGGCTCCCGGCTTATAAAGCCCGATCGGGCCTAGTGTCCAAGTCGGACACGGCCCGTAGGTCGGTTGCGTTTTTTTAAATATTCCGCGCAGAAAAACAAATAAAAGAAATACTAAACGGACTCCAAAAATCCCGAAATAATTTTTCCCGGGATTCTAAAATCAAGCCGCACAAGGTGAACATTTATTTGGGGCCTAAATGCAATTTTGAGAAACGCACATTTTTCCTAAATTCAAATAAAATAACGAAAAACTCTGAAATAAAATCTTATTTGATTTTATTATTAAATCCTCAATATTTCTTTATTTTGGGAAAGTCATTTTATTCCCTCTCTCATATTTTTGTAATAGAAATAATTGATGATAAAATAACTAAAATCAAATGATCCTATTCTCAAAATTTGAGAAAACTCAAATATAAAAATAACGAAATACCCAACTCTCTCCGTGGGTCCTTGAGTTGCGTAGAATTTCTAGAATCAGACCAAAAGCAAAATAAAATATGATATGCAATGATGATCTAATGTATAACATTCCAAATTGAAAATTTGGGATGTTACATGAAACAATAGTATTTGGCACACCATGCAAGCGAATAATTTCACGAAAGAACAAATCGGCAACATTAACAGAATCATCGCTTTTATGACATGGTGTAAAATGTGCCATTTTCGAGAACCTATCCATGACAACAAATATGCTATCACTCCCCTTCTTGTTCGAGGTAAACCTAAAACAAAGTCCATAGATATATCCTCCTAAGGAACACTAGGTACAGGCAAAGGCATATATAAACCATGACGATTGAGCCGTGACTTAGCTTTTTGACATGTCGTGCAGCGAGCAACAAAACGCTCAACATCCCGTCTCATCTTTGGCCAAAAGAAATGTGTAGCAAGTAAATCCTCCGTCTTCTTGACGCCAAAGTATCCCATTAATCCTCCTCCATGTGCCTCCTGCAACAACAAAAGACAAACGGAGCTAGCTGGAATGCATAGCTTGTTAGCACGAAACACAAATCCATCGTTAAGAACGAACTTGTTCCAAGTTCTCCCTTCCTTACAATCCTGCAATACATCTTTAAATTCAGCATCATGAACATATTGATCTTTGATGGTCTCCAAACCAAATATTTTAAAGTCAAGTTGTGAAAGCATAGTATAACGACGAGACAATGCATTAGCAATAACATTTTCTTTACCCTTCTTGTGTTTAATGACATAAGGGAAAGTCTCAATGAATTCAACCCATTTAGCATGTCTATGGTTCAGTTTTGCTTGACTTTTAATGTGTTTCAAAGATTCATGATCAGAATGTATAACAAATTCCTTGGGCCATAAATAATGTTGCCATGTTTCTAAGGTCCGAACAAGAGCATATAATTCTTTATCATAAGTAGAATAGTTCAGACTAGGCCCACTCAATTTTTCAGAAAAGTATGCAACAGGTTTGCCATCTTGTAATAACACGCCTCCTAATATAATTCCACTAGCATCACATTCAAGCTCAAAAGTCTTATTAAAATCAGGAAGTTGGAGTAAAGGAGCATGTGTCAACTTATCTTTCAATACCGTGAAAGCTTCTTCCTGTGCGATACCCCAAACAAAAGGCACACCCTTCTTTGTAAGCTCGTTGAGAGGTGCAGCAATGGTGCTGAAATCTCTCACAAAATGCCTATAGAAACCAGCGGGGCAAAGGAAACTCCTCACTTGTGTGACCGTTTTGGGTTGCGGCCAACTCTCAATAGCTTCAATCTTGGCTTTATCAACTTCAATTCCTTGTGGAGTAACAACATAGCCAAGAAAAGATACTCGGTCAGTGCAAAAGGTGCACTTTCCAAGGTTACCAAACAAACGTGCATCACGTAGAGCAATAAAAACAACACGTAAATATTCCAAATGTTCCTCCAAATATTTGCTATAAATCAAAATGTCATCAAAGTAAACTACCACAAATCGTCCAATGAAAGCACGTAAAACTTCGTTCATTTACCTCATGAAAGTACTAGGTGCATTAGTTAACCCAAAAGGCATAGCTAACCACTCATATAATCCAAACTTAGTTTTAAATGCTGTTTTACATTCATCTCCCAATTTCATACGAATTTGATGGTATCCACTACGCAAATCAACTTTGGAGAATATTGTAGAGCCACTCAATTCATCAAGCATATCATCTAGCCTAGGAATAGGATGACGTTAACGAATAGTAATATTATTAATGCCTCTACAATCAACGCACATACGCGACGTACCATCCTTTTTCGGCACTAAAATGATAGGAATAGCACAAGGACTAAGGGATTCGCGTATATAACCTTTGTCGAGCAGTTCTTGTACTTGACGCATAATCTCCTTCGTCTCCTCTGGATTGGTACGGTATGGTGGACGGTTGGGTAATGATGCAATGGGAATTAAGTCAATTTGATGCTCAATCCCTCGAATAGGTGTAATCCCGGTGGCACGTCTTCTAGAAAGACGTCAACGAACTCCTGCAAAATGTTAGTGACAGCAGGAGGCAAAGAGGAAGGCACGTCCTCGAATGAAAATAATGCCTCTTTGCACACAAAAGCATAGCAAACATATTTGCTAAAATCTAGCTCATCAATATCAGATTTTGTGGCAAGTAAACATGCACTTTTCAATTTAATTTCAGAAGCAACACTAGATGGTTTATTATTAGGTTTCATTTGTTGCTCAAATTCTTTTGCCACAATCTGATTTTCACTCTTATTTTTCTCATGTTTTGCTTTATTAGCTCTATTAATATCATCTTTCAAAATGGATTCAGGAGTCATAGGAAGCAAAGTAATATTTTTATCCTTATGAGCAAGAGTATACTGATTGTTTCTACCATGGTGTACAGAATTTTTATCAAACTGCCATGGTCTACCAAGTAATAAGGAACATGCTTGCATAGGTACCACATCACAATCTACATAATCAGCATATGTAGAGATACTAAAATTCACACGAACAGTACGTGTTACCTTAACCTTGCCGCTGTTGTTAAACCATTAGATGTAGTAAGGTTGTGGATGTGGTCTTGTGGTGAGAGATAGCTTCTCCACCATCTCCATGCTAGCCAAGTTATTGCAGCTCCCTCCATCTATGATGACGCGAACAGAACGTTCCTTCACAACTCCCTTTGTATGGAACAAATTATGGCTCTGATTTTGCCCAGCTTGTGTAACCTACACACTCAAAACACGTTGAGCAACTAAACATTCATACCTATCAGCATCTTCAGCAGCCATGTATTGCGTCTCATGATCAGAATCCTCTCCTCCATGTTCTTCATGTGTAATAAGAGCCAGAGTCTCCTCATCATAGTCACTAGCGGACTCATGCCCACAATCCTCAGTAACAATCATCACACGCTGAGATTGGCATTCTCTCGCAAAATGTCCTCTTCCCTTACAACGACGACAAATAATATCACTTGTGTGCCCTGTTGATGCCATGGAAGAAGAAGAGCTCTTCGCAGGTCCGGCAGGTGTGCTCTTGGCAGATAGTGGTTGTTGTGCCTGCTTTCTTGTATCACGGCTGGAGGTGGCACCTGATGGAGGTGCTGGTGGAGTGGAAGTAGAGGATGCATGTGGTGTCCATGATGAAGATCAACCTACAGAAAAGTTAGTGCGCACCAATGCCTGTCGATCCTGCACTTCACGTTCAGCTTTGCAAGCAAGATGGAATAAACGAGTGATATTAGTATACTCCTTATACTCTAGTATGGTCTAAATCTCTCTATTTAATCCACCCATAAAACATGCAAGCATAGCTTCATTCTCCTCAACAATACCACATCGAATCATGCCAGTTTGTAATTCCTGATAATATTCTTCTACAGAATTTTTTCCTTGTCTTAAGCGCTGCAATTTTTGAAGTAATTCACGTTGATAATATGGTGGAACCCAACGAGTACACATAGCAGTTTTCAAAGCAGCCCAAGTAGCTGGAATAGGATATAATCTACAATGTTAAGACCACCAAACACATGCAAAGCTAGTGAAATCACAAACAACAGCAGGAACACGTCTCTCCTCAGGATATTGTAAACATGTAAATCGTTGTTCAGTTTCTAACTCCCAAGTAAGATATATGTCAGGAACATATCTACCCTCAAATGGTGGAATATTCAATTTTAGTTTAGGGAGATGGTCATGATCTCGTACCTGAGGGTGAGCCCTACCATTGCCATTATTTGCATGTGGACGACCTAGTGGTTGTTGTGCTGGTGGTGGCACGTAGTTCTGATTTTGATCAACCTCATCCTCGTAATCTCCGCAAAATCATCCTCCTCCGCATCAGCAGCAGGAGCCACAGAAGTACCAACAGCAGCACCAATAGTTTGGCCAGGTGCAAGAAGGAGACGGCTCGCTCAGCGGAGGGCTGTTTCGCGATGTCTCTTTGTTGTTGTTGTTGTAGAGGTGAGTTAGGTGCAGCTGGTGGTGGTGGTGGAAGACGCATGAGCAATTCATTAAACCTGTTATCGAGCTATGTTTTGAACGTCTTCTCCATGCCATCTATCTTCTCCATGGCCTCTTCAAACCTGTTTAACACATCTTGCACCTGTCCACTCATCATTTGCTGAAATTTATCATGCAACTCCTTATTCGTCATGTTCTCCCAGTCAGTCTCGTCGGCTTGTGATCCTACCATGGTTAGCAACAATAGAAACACGCAAGAATATGATCCTATAGACTACTAACAAGAGGTGGTGGTGGTGTCACAAATCCGTCAAGCAAATCTCAAATTCTTACCAGTTCTTACCCAGCAGGAGGCGGTGATCGGCAACCGTCATAGTCAAAACTCTCAAAGCTTGGAGGCAAAGGTGTCCCGATGTTTCGATGAGATGGTGGCTATCGTTTCTATGGGAGTCGACCTTGACGATCCGACTACGAATGTGCGAGACATCGCGCCTTAGCAATCGCTAAACCGACTTCCGAGGGGTTATTGACCACGCCGGAGCACGATCAACTTGACCACGAGGGTCTGTTTCCTGTGAGAAACGAAGAACAAGCAAGAAACTGAGATTGCAATCTGGATATTGCGAATATAAGATGAAAGCTTTATTGATCAAGGTGGGGTTCTGTGACGTCTTGGTCTGGTCGTTGGACACAAACGAAGTACGCGAAGTTGCAGCTATGGCGAACTTCTAATCTAAACAAAACCCAAAGTCTAAACGATGCCCTAAGGGCTGTATATATGGAGGAGATAGGGGGAATTTCGTGGCCCTTGGTGGAGGGGTCCGAAACCAACCCTAACTCTTGTTTCCCCACACATACGGACTCTAAAAACAGCCTATACTTAAGTACTTCGAAAATACATGGGCCTGGCACAATAATAAGGTGATGTAGCACCTAGAATATCCTCTGGACGAAATTTATGAAGTGGCATCTTGTATATTTCGTCCCATGCTTCATGCACTCATTATGGTGGCTTCAGAGTCCTGGAATCATCACTTGTAACTCCGTTCTTGTTCCCCTTGCACATGCCATCATCTCAATGCTTGAACTTGCTCCAAGGTTCATCTTTCTTGTCCACGCTAGGCCCTTCATTTGTAAGAAAAACAAATGTATCCAATTTAGGCAGCATCATATTCGCATGAACATTAGAATCTTTACCAAGAAACAAAAGTACCTGATAATTCAATTGGCGTGCACGAGCTCTAGTAATTGGTCCAGTATGTATAGCGGCAGGGGCTGTGGGTGTAACAATGGTATTGATGTCCTCATCATTGGATCTCAATACAAAGTTGTGCTCGATCTTCTTGGAGATCTATTCGATGTAACTCTTTTTGCGGTGTGTCTGTCGAGAGCCAATGAATTGTGGGTTTATGATCAAGATTATCTATGAACAATATTTGGTTCTTCTCTGAAATCTTTTATGTATGATTTGTTATCTTTGCAAGTCTCTTCGAAGTATCAGTTTGGTTCGGCCTACTAGATTGATCTTTCTTGCAATGAGAGAAGTGCTTAGCTTTGGGTTCAATCTTGCGGTGTCCTTTCCCAATGACAGGAGGGGCAGCAAGGCATGTATTGTATTGTTTCCATCGAGGATAAAAATATGGGGTTTATAGCATATTGCTTGAGTTTATCCCTCTACATCATGTCATCTTGCTTAATGCGTTAATCTGTTCGTATGAACTTAATACTCTAGATGCATGCTGGATAGCGGTCGATGTGTGGAGTAATAGTAGTAGATGCAGAATTGTTTCGGTCTACTTGTCGCGGACGTGATGCCTATATACATGATCATGCCTAGATTATTCTCATAATTATGCACTTTTCTATCAATTGCTCGACAGTAATTTGTTCACCCACCGTAATACTTATGTTATCTTGAGAGAAGCCACTAGTGAAACCTATGGCCCCCGGGTCTATCTTTTATCATATAAGTTTCCAATCTATTTTATTTTGCAATCTTTACTTTCAATCTATATCATAAAAATACCAAAAATATTTATCTTATTATTATTATCTCTAACAGATCTCACTCTTGTAAGTGACCGTGAAGGGATTGACAACCCCTTTATCATGTTGGTTGCGAGATTCTTATTTGTTTGTGTAGGTACGAGGGACTTGCGTGTAATCTCCTACTGGAATCATACCTTGGTTCTCAAAAACTGAGGGAAATACTTACGCTACTTTACCGCATCACCCTTTCCTCTTCAAGGGAAACCCAACGCAGTGCTCAAGAGGTAGCAAACTCCGATGCCGAACGGCAGCCAGAGGCCCGCCTGGCCTGGCCGCGGTCTTCTACGAGAGGTTTTCAGGTCAGTGGAGGTGGATGGGGTGGCTACATGAGCTCGGGGAGGGGTCTTTCTATAGGCATGATCGAGGAGGGGTTCGAGATCGCCGAAGAAGGCTCTAGAGTGGCGAGCGGTGATGAACTGAGCTCAGAGTGGATGGTAGAGGTAAAGGGGCTCATGCGGTCACAATGGAGGCAAAGCCAAGCACAGGATACAGGAGGGCGACGACACGAGCACACGGGTGCACTGTGCTCCCTGCTCCACTATGGCAGTTTCTGCAGCGGCTGTCGCTGGCATCGGGAAGCTCCAGCGTGAGGTCAGGTGCGATGAGTCGAGGCTCGTGAGGGTTGGAGACAAGCGGGGTTGGCCTAGGGCGGACGCACGGGCGAGGCAGAAGCAAAACCGACGCGCCGAACGTGCTGCATGCATGCCAGATGCCGTGGCCATACGCGGTCACCGCATGCACGGGTGCAAAACGGCACACCCGAGGAGTTAGATCATGTCTGGGAGCTTGTCCCTGTAGTGCTTAGTCACTCTTTGCTGATGGATCGAAGCTAGGTCGACGGGAAGTGACTTGAGCTTCATGGCAAGTTTTTGGACACAATCTGCTGAGGTTATTTGAGAGAATTCTAGAGAGAGTTAGGAGCTGAAACTTGGTGGTTTAGAGTTTGCTAGGAGGGTCATTATGCCATAAAAATTACAGCTCAAGAAGATTTGTCAAAAATGTACTTGCTTCACAAAGTGCCATTTCTGACCAAAATGAAAATGATTTTCTACAGAAAAAATAATCCTCATAACCATAGGATACTTTTGTGTAGGGAGATGAGGCATAGACCAAAGAATATTTGGGAATTTTCTCAGCTTTTTGGGAGCAAGAAAAATAGGGGTTGCTTTGGAGTAGAAGTGACAATAATTCATTTTCAGAGAGAAAATGAATATTTCCTTTTGAGAAAATATCCCCAAGGAAATATTTGGAGATACCAGAGGGCAAGAGATGTTTTTGGGAGTGAGTGGAGTCACTTGGGTGAAAAGCAAAACAATGCCCAAGTGTTAAGTCCAAATGGGTCAATTCAAAAACTCAAATTCAAACCAAATTGCAATAAACTCCAAAAAAATAAAAATGGCAAAACCAGGGTGTCAAATAAGAAGACCAAGCATTGGAACAAGGCTCAAGTTTCATAACAGAAGCAACCAACTTCGGCAGGAAAGGGCTGGCGGGTCAACCCTCGGCAAGCCCTTCGGGCATGGGTTTCCCGCCAACACCAGCACTCTGCCTCTTTGAACAGCTAACCACAGGTTAGTGAGGTGTCGAGCCCACAGGTGCTTAGGTGGACATAACCCGTGCGTGTCTGCTTGCTGGAAGAGTAGATTACCTTTATTGACACCCGCCTCGATGGCATGTCAGCTTGCTGGAAGCGTAGATTACCTTAATTGACACTCGGTTCCATGGCATGTCACACTATTAGGAGGTAGCTGGATAAGCAGCGTAGCAACCCTGCCAGGCTTCAACCTCCACATGACACCTAGAAGTGATTTAATGCATTTGTCCTAACTGCCAGAGTTAGGTATGGCAGCTCTCTATCAATCTAATCACCCACGTAATGACCTTTTTGCCACTATGGTAACCCCTTGAACTATAAAAGGATGGCCAGGGCAACATTACAAGGGGTTCGAACCTCTACAACCCTCATGCATAGGCATTCGTGTAGATGCTCTCTTCCCACCTCTTGTCGGGGAGAGCTCTCCGTGTACTTGTGCACAACACCACCAATACGCTGAAAGGCAAGAGTACGGTTTTACGCCTCCGGGCGGCCCGAACCTGGGTAAAATCGTGCGCTCCTCATTGTGTTTGCTCTCTGCATCAATGGCCACCCCTTGCCACACTAGCAAAGGGGATGCACTTCCCCATAGATCGCCGTCTCCATGTCGACAATTGCCTTCATGGATGAAGCCGGATTCCACCAAGAGTTTGCGCAATTCATTGCAAATACTGGACTTACCAATTTCCTCACAGATGAGTGTGACCAACACCACGTCCTTACAAATTCCTTTGTGCAAACTTTCCATTTGTTAAGTAGGAACGAGCCTCCCGAGGTTTGGTTTAATGTATACTCTGAAACTCGCCAAGTACCGCTTACTGAATTTTGTGAGATATGTTTAATTCCCTCTGATGGGGAGTTAAGAGAATGTAGACCATCGGAGTTTGAGGGTTTCCTCCGCACCCTAACTGTGGGTGAGGAAAGGGGCGTGTCGAAAGTGACCGCCATTAGCTTGTAGTTCCCTTCTGTGCACTACTTTGCTCTTTTCATAACAAAATTATTGATTCTAGAGAGAAGGGCAGTATACTCAGTGCACCCGATCTCGCTATCTTATGTCGTGCACTTCTTAATGATCACACCTTTAGCCTAGGGGCTATTGTTGCATGGTGTCTACACACTAATAGAACTAAGGGTAAAATTCATGGTGGTATTTATGCCACTCGCCTAGCGAGTCACTTTGATGTTCTGATACACCAACATGATTACTTTTTGCCTAGAGTTTATGTAGACCGTCAGTCGATGGTGGACCACCATTTTCTTAATAACACTAAACTACTAGAACCCCTTCGCTATAACTTGGTATTCAGTTTGGATACCCGTGATATTATTCCGTTGCCTACACCTGCTTTGTTTGATTCTCATGCCAGGAACAGATACACCGTCCTACCAGCGGACATTGTCGTTTATAGGGAGGCTCAGGCAGCGGCAGAGGAGGATCCCTAGGAGTGGGACCATCAGGTGCCCCCGCCGCATCACTTTTACATGGGACCGAATGGCTACTACGGATGGCGATGACCAAGCTAGGCCAAAAGCCTAAGCTTGGGGTAGTACATATTTCCACTGACATTACATTCATGTTCACACACTTCATTCGAGTTGTCGGTATACACACTTTTTCATTGTATTATCCATGTTAGTTTTATTTTCTCGCTTTCTTCTCGTGTGTTTGAAAAACTTTGAGAAAGTCCAAAAATATTTCTCTCTTATTTTTGGTTTTTCTTTCTAGTTTAATTAGTTGTAGTACTAAAAGAAAACCCAAATATTTCCCATTTCTTCTTTTGTTTGTTGGGAGCTCTCCCGTGTAAATAGTTTTTCTCGTTTTCATTTTTCTTTCTCTAATTTGCTTCCTTTAAGAAAAAACAAAAACTCCAAAAATATTTCAGTGTGTTTCTCTGAAATTCTTTTCTTTTGTTTAATCATACTAGGGAGAAGACCACGATGAAATTGTTGAGTGTCTCTCAGATGCATTATTGTTGATCTAACAAAGAGCCCAAATTATTTTGTCTTCTTCTCTGAATAAAATGTTACAGATTCCAGCTTAGTCCACAACACTGTTGCACTATTACTATTTTCAAAACATTCGGTCGTGCAAGTGAAAGGCCATAATAACGATATTTGATGAAGTGACTGTGGCGGGAAAAGGCGGTATGAACTCAACTTGTTTCTGTTTTTGTAAATATGTTTAACTCAGTATCCATGATTCAGCATACCATGATTGAACATGCTTGCAATGACAATTAGTGATTATAGTTGCTCATGCCAAGCTTAAGTAGCTAGGAGTGGATAACGATTTATCTTGAGTGTCAACAAGCATTAAAATGGTTGTGATGTAGTATGATGATATGGTATCCTCCTCTGAATGTTTTGAGTGGCTTGACTTGGCACATGCTCATGCATGCAGTTGAATCAAAACCAACATAGCCTCCATGATATTTATGTTCATGGTGTTTATATCCTACTCATGCTAGTCCTCAATGTTCATTATTCATAATGCATGATCATGACCGTTTTCGCTGTCTAGTTGGTCGCTTCTCAACCTAATTGCTACCTTCCCCTGTACTAAACAGGAATACTGCTTGTGCATCAAAACCCTTAAACCAAAGTTATTTCAGATGAGTCCACTATATCTACCTATATGCGGTATTACTCTGCCGTTCCAAGTAAATTTGCATGTGCCACCTCTAAAATTCAAATGAACAACTGCTTTGTGTGCCCGGACCACTCATGGAGCAATAGGGGGTGGTTAGTATCTTCCATGCTAAGCGGGTTATTCTCATGGTGAGTGTTTATTCACCCGTCCTTCCACAAGAGGGGCTGGTAAAAGGGATGCCCGGTCCCAAAATCCAAAATTACAAATAATTAAACAAAAACTCCCCCGGACTGTTGTTGGTGTGGAGGGCACCCGAGGATTCGGCTAGCCATGGCTTGTGTTTGTTGGTGGTGGTGGGTAAACTTTACTTTTATCACTTGGGAAGCGCCGCTAATGTGTTTAGCATGGAAGATATTGAAAACTCTTGGTCGTAACATTGACAGGAAGGGTGTGCCTCCCAAAATTATATTTATCTCTGGTTTAAACTTCAATCTCAGGCACCTCTGGAAATTCCTGCTTCCCTCTGCGAAGGGACTATCCATTTACTTTTATGTTGAATCATCACTTCTCAAACAAGCGCCAGTCCTGAGAGCACTATTGTCATCCTCATGCATTGTGTATAGTTAACGTTGAATGCATCATGACTGGATCTCTTCTACCTTGAATTACAATGTTTAGTCGCTGCTTGAACTTTGGAGGTGCTCTGCATTTATGTTTTGCAATCTCAGAAAGGGCTAGTGAGATACCATTATTGTCATATTATATCATGATTGTTTTGATAAAAAGTGTTGGCATTTGAGATATTTTATTATTGCTCTCTAGCTGATTATGCCATTGATTTGAGTGAATATAATTTCTAAGAGTTATCGTTCGCATGGTTAATTATGATCTTTGCTGAAAACCTCGGTGCTATTTAAGCGTATATATGGACATAAGAACAAAATAGTTTGTAAAAGTTTTTCTTTATCACTTTCAGTTTGCCAACTGAATTGCTTAAGGACAAGCAATGGGTTAAGCTTGGGGGAGTTGATACGTCTCCATCGTATCTACTTTTCCTAATGCTTTTGCTCTTGTTTTTACTCTAATTTTCATGATTTGAATGAAACTAACCCGGACTAACGTTGTTTTCAGCAGAACTACTGATGAGGACATCAATACAATTGTTACACCCACAGCCCCTGCTGCTATACATACTGGACCAATTACTAGAGCTCGTGCACGCCAACTAAATTACCAGGTACTTTCGTTTCTTGGTAATGATTCTAATGTTCATGAGAATATGATGCTGCCTAAATTGGATACATTTGTTTTGCTTACAAATGAAGGGCCTAGCTTGGAGAAGGATGAACATTGGAGCAAGAACAAGCATGGAGATGATGGCATGCGCAAGGGGAACAAGAACGGAGTTACAAGTGATGATTTCAGGACTTTGAAACCACCATAATGGGTGCATGAAGCCTTGGACGAAATATACAAGATGCCACTTCATAAATTTCGTCCCGAGGCTATTTTAGGTGTTGCGTCACCTTATTATTGGGCCAGGCCCATGTAATTTCGAAATACATAAGTATAGGCTATTTTTAGAGTCCGTATGTGTGGGGAAACAAGAGATAGGGTTGATTTCGGACCCCTCCACCAAGGGCCACGAAATTCCCCCCCTCTTCCTCCATATATACAGCCCTTAGGGCATCGTTTAGACTTTGGGTTTTGTTTAGATTAAAAGTTCGCCATAGCTACAACTTCGCGTACTTCGTTTGTGTTCAACGACCAGACAAAGGCGTCACAGAACCCCACCTTGATCAATAAAGCTTTCATCTTATATTCGCAATATCCAGATTGCAATCTTAGTTTCTTGCTCGTTCTTCGTTTGCTCGCAGGAAACAGACCCTCGTGGTCAGGTTGATCGTGCTCCGGCGTGGTCAATAACCTCTCGGAGTTGGTTTAGCGATTGCTAAGGCGCGACGTCCTCGCACGTTCGTAGTCGGATCGTCAAAGTCGACTTCCACCAAAGCGAAATCCACCATCTCATCGAAAGACGGGACACCTTTGCCTTTATCAAGTGGTATCAGATTTCCAGGTTGCTCGGTGAGATTTTACAGTTTTTCGTAGTTTAGATCGAGTCTTTTCTTCATACCTATAGTCCACGAAAAAGCCACAAAAAAAAATCAGGGTTAGTTCATCATATCCGAACCAATCTGAGCCTTTGCATAATCTTTTTAGGGTTTTGCTTTGTTGAATTTGCGGTTGCATCGTCGTGTCTAGTTGCTGGTCTTAGAGTCTAGTCTTTTAGAGTTTCGAGTTCTGGTCATCAGTTGTCACGCCGCCGCCGCACCATCATCATCGCCCCTGCCATCTACCACCACCGCACCGAATCCGTATCCATATACCACCACCAATCCGTGTCCATATACCACCACCGATCCATATCCATATACTACCACCGCTACCACCACCGCTGCCATATACCACCACCATATATCCACCACCAATCCGAGTTCTTTGCTTATTAGGTTTGTTTTTGGGATCCATCTTGATTCCGATTCGTGTTTCCTTGCCGGAGTAGGTTTCGAAAAAAAAAAAAAAAAAGAGTCGGGTAGCCACGCTCCGTTTAGGCCCAAAATTTTTCGAAAACGCATTTTTCGAAAAAATTTCTGGCTATCCTATTTTTAGGTGTTTCTGAGTGTTTTGAGACAGGTGCCATTATAGGAAGTTTTTTTTGACCCGTTTCCAGTTTTTGGGTCCGGGCAGTCAAAAAAAAAAAATTGGTCGAAAAAATTTCGTGCCCATCCTGTCAGTTTGAGCTAAGAAGAGTTTTGAGACACTCGCCATTATAGTGATTTTTCGAAAAAAAAGCAGCGCAAAAAAAAGCGCAAAAAAAAAAGAGCGAAAAAAAAATCCAGAGTGTGCTTTTCCCTTGTTTACGTGTCGCGCCGTGATTTTGTTAGTGTTCTAGGCTCGCGTCTCTAGCACAGTCTAGCCTAGGACCAGCACAGTACCGTCGTTGAGCGTTTATTCAACTTTGCATCTCTGAATTGATTATTGCTGACCCTTTTTGCTACCATATTATAAGCCTTCCCAGCTCCACATACATCTACGTCGTGCGTTTGACTCTCCCTGGTAATCGCTCTATCCAAGCTTTGAGAGTTTTTGACTACAATGGTTGCCGATCACCGCCTGCTGCTGGGTAAGAACTGGTAAGAATTTGAGATTTGCTTGACGGATTTGTGACACCCACCACCACCACTTGTTCGTAGTCTGTAGGATCATATTCTTGTGTGTTTCTATTGCTGCTAACCATGCCAGGATCACAAGCCGACGAGATTGACTGGGAGAATTTATCGAACAAGGAGCTTCATGATAAGTTTCAGCAAATGATGACTGAACAGGTGCAAGATGTGCTGAACAATTTTGAAGAGGCCATGGAGAAGATCACTGGCCTTGAGAAGACGTTCGAAACAAAGCTCGATCACTAGTTTAATGAATTGCTCGCGCGTCTTCCACCACCACCACCCGCTGCACCTAACGCACCTCTCCAACAACAACAACGACGACTACCTCCACGTCGCGAAGCAGACCTCCGCCGAGCAAGCCGTGTTCCTCTTGCGTTTGGCCAAACTGTTGGTGCTGCTGTTGATACTTCTGTGGCTCCTGCTGCTGATGTGGAGGAGGATGATTATGTGGGAGATTATGAGGATGAGGTTGATCAAAATCAACACTATGTGCAGCCACCTGTACCACCACCAGCAGGTCGACCTCAGGTATATATTCGTAATGGTAGGCCTGCACCACCACCTCAGGTACGAGATGATGTCCATATTCCTAAACTAAAATTGAATATTCCACCATTTGAGGGTAGATATGTTCCTGATATATATCTTACTTGGGAGTTAGAAACTGAACAACGATTTACATGTTTACAATATCCTGAGGAGAGACGAGTTGCTGCTGCTGTTTGTGCTTTCACTAGTTTTGCATGTGTATGGTGGTCTGAACATTGTAGATTATATCCTATTCCAACTACTTGGGCTGCTTTGAAAACTGCTATGCGTACGCGTTGGGTTCCACCATATTATCAACGTGAATTGCTTCAAAAATTGCAGCGTTTAAGACAAGGAAAAAATTCTGTAGAAGAATATTATCAGGAATTACAAACTGGCATGATTAGATGTGGTATTGTTGAGGAGAATGAAGCTATGCTTGCACGTTTTCTGGGTGGATTAAATAGAGAGATTCAGACCATTCTAGACTATAAAGAGTATACTAATATCACTCGTTTATTCCATCTTGCTTGTAAAGCTGAACGTGAAGTGCAGGATCGACAAGCATTGGGGCGAACTAACTTTTCTGCAGGCCGACCTTCATCATGGACACCACGTGCATCTTCTACTTCAACTGCACCAGCACCTCCATCCGGTGCCACCTCCAGCCGTGATACAAGAAAACAGGCACAACCACCATTGTCTGCCAAGAGCACACCTGCGGGGCCTGCACAGCGTTCTTCTTCTTCCATGGCATCAACAGGGCACACAAGTGATATTATTTGTCGTCGTTGTAAGGGAGGAGGTCATTATGCGAGAGAATGCAAATCTCCGCGTGTGATGATTGCTACCGCGGATGGTGGATATGAGTCCGCTAGTGACTATGATGAGGAGACTTTGGCTCTTATTACACGTGAAGAACATGGTGGAGATGATTCTTTCATGAGATTAATGAACGAAGTTTTACGTGCTTTCATTGGACGATTTGTGGTAGTTTACTTTGATGACATATTGATTTATAGCAGATCTTTGGAAGAACATTTGGAACATTTACGTGCTGTTTTTATTGCTCTACGTGATGCACGTTTGTTTGGTAACCTTGGGAAGTGCACCTTTTGCACCGACCGAGTATCTTTTCTTGGCTATGTTGTTACTCCACAGGGAATTGAAGTTGATAAAGCCAAGATTGAAGCTATTGAGAGTTGGCCGCAGCCCAAAACGGTCACACAAGTGAGGAGTTTTCTTGGCCTCGCTGGATTCTATAGGCGTTTTGTGAGAGATTTCAGCACCATTGCTGCACCTCTCAATGAGCTTACAAAGAAAGATGTGCCTGTTCTTTGGGGTACCGCACAGGAAGAAGCCTTCACGGTATTGAAAGATAAGTTGACACATGCTCCTTTACTCCAACTTCCTGATTTTAATAAGACTTTTGAGCTTGAATGTGATGCTAGTGGAATTGGATTAGGAGGTGTGTTATTACAAGATGGCAAACCTGTTGCATACTTTTCTGAAAAATTGAGTGGGCCTAGTCTGAATTATTCTACTTATGATAAAGAATTATATGCTCTTGTTCGGACTTTAGAAACATGGCAACATTATTTATGGCCCAAAGAATTTGTTATACATTCTGATCATGAATCTTTGAAACATATTAAAAGTCAAGCTAAACTGAATCGTAGACATGCTAAATGGGTTGAATTCATTGAGACTTTCCCTTATGTCATTAAACACAAGAAGGGAAAAGAAAATGTTATTGCTGATGCATTGTCTCGTCGCTATACTATGCTTTCACAACTTGACTTCAAAATATTTGGTTTGGAGACCATCAAAGATCAATATGTGCATGATGCTGATTTTAAAGATGTAATGCAGAATTGTAAAGAAGGAAGAATGTGGAACAAGTTTGGTTAACGATGGATTTGTGTTTCGTGCTAACAAGCTATGCATTCCAGCTAGCTCCGTTCGTCTTTTGGTGTTGCAGGAAGCGCATGGAGGAGGATTAATGGGACATTTTGGCGTGAAGAAGACGGAGGACGTACTTGCTACACATTTCTTTTGGCCAAAGATGAGACGGGATGTTGAGCGTTTTATTGCTCGATGCACTACATGTCAAAAAGCTAAGTCACGACTCAATCCTCATGGTTTATATATGCCTTTGCCTGTACCTAGTGTTCCTTGGGAGGATATATCTATGGACTTTGTTTTAGGTTTACCTCGAACAAAGAAGGGGAGGGATAGCATATTTGTTATCGTGGATAGATTCTCGAAAATGGCACACTTTATACCATGTCATAAAAGCGATGATGCTGTTAATGTTGCTGATTTGTTCTTTCGTGAAATTATTCGCTTGCATGGTGTGCCAAATACTATTGTTTCAGATCGTGATACTAAATTTCTTAGCCATTTTTGGAGATGTTTATGGGCTAAGTTGGGGACTAAACTGCTTTTTAGTACTACTTGTCACCCCCAAACTGATGGACAAACTGAAGTAGTCAATAGAACGTTGTCTACTATGCTTAGGGCTGTTTTGAAGAATAATAAGAAAATGTGGGAGGAATGTTTGCCTCATATTGAATTTGCTTATAATCGTTCATTGCATTCTACTACTAAGATGTGCCCTTTTGAAGTTGTGTATGGTTTCCTACCTCGTGCACCTATTGATTTGTTGCCTCTTCCATCTTCGGAGAAGGTTAATTTTGATGCTAAACAACGTGCTGAATTGATTTTAAAAATGCATGAGTTAACTAAGGAAAACTGATAGAGGCAAAGGTGTCCCGTCTTTCGATGAGATGATGGATTTCGCTTTGGTGGAAGTCGACTTTGACGATCCGACTACGAACGTGCGAAGACGTCGCGCCTTACCAATCGCTAAACCAACTCCGAGAGGTTATTGACCACGCTGGAGCACGATCAACCTGACCACGAGGGTCTGTTTCCTGCGAGCAAACGAAGAACAAGCAAGAAACTAAGATTGCAATCTGGATATTGCGAATATAAGATGAAAGCTTTATTGATCAAGGTGGGGTTCTGTGACGCCTTTGTCTGGTCGTTGAACACAAACGAAGTACGCGAAGTTGCAGCTATGGCGAACTTTTAATCTAAACAAAACCCAAAGTCTAAACGATGCCCTAAGGGCTGTATATATGGAGGAAGAGGGGGAGAATTTCGTGGCCCTTGGTGGAGGGGTCCGAAATCAACCCTATCTCTTGTTTCCCCACACATACGGACTCTAAAAATAGCCTATACTTATGTATTTCGAAATTACATGGGCCTGGCCCAATAATAAGGTGACGCAGCACCTAAAATAGCCTCGGGACGAAATTTATGAAGTGGCGTCTTGTATATTTCGTCCAAGGCTTCATGCACCCATTATGGTGGCTTCAAAGTCCTGAAATCATCACTTGTAACTCCGTTCTTGTTTCCCTTGCGCATGCCATCATCTTCATGCTTGTTCTTGCTCCAATGTTCATCCTTCTCCAAGCTAGGCCCTTCATTTGTAAGCAAAACAAATGTATCCAATTTAGGCAGCATCATATTCTCATGAACATTAGAATCATTACCAAGAAACGAAAGTACCTGGTAATTTAGTTGGCGTGCACGAGCTCTAGTAATTGGTCCAGTATGTATAGCAGCAGGGGCTGTGGGTGTAACAATTGTATTGATGTCCTCATCATCCTCCCCTTCTTGAAATGAAGTCGTCCTCGACGGAAGTTCATCTTCCTCACCCAAATAAGGCTTCAAATCTGCAATGTTAAAAGTGGGACTAACCCCAAAATCTGCAGGCAGCTCAAGTTTATATGCATTATCATTTATTTTCTCTAACACCTTAAAGGGACCATCAGCACGTGGCATTAGCTTTGATTTGCGCAAATCCGGAAATCTATCCTGACGCAAATGTAACCAAACAAGATCTCCAGGTGCAAACACAACATGTTTTCTACCCTTATCTCCAGCAAGTTTATATTTAGCATTCATACGCTCAATGTTTTCCTTAGTTAACTCATGCATTTTTAAAATTAATTCAGCACGTTGTTTAGCATCAAAATTAACCTTCTCCGAAGATGGAAGAGGCAACAAATCAATAGGTGCACGAGGTAGGAAACCATACACAACTTCAAAAGGGCACATCTTAGTAGTAGAATGCAATGAACGATTATAAGCAAATTCAATATGAGGCAAGCATTCCTCCCACATTTTCTTATTATTCTTCAAAACAGCCCTAAGCATAGTAGACAACGTTCTATTGACTACTTCAGTTTGTCCATCAGTTTGGGGGTGACAAGTAGTACTAAAAAGCAGTTTAGTCCCCAACTTAGCCCATAAACATCTCCAAAAGTGGCTAAGAAATTTAGTATCACGATCTGAAACAATAGTATTTGGCACACCATGCAAGCGAATAATTTCACGAAAGAACAAATCAGCAACATTAACAGCATCATCGCTTTTATGACATGGTATAAAGTGTGCCATTTTCGAGAATCTATCTACGACAACAAATATGCTATCCCTCCCCTTCTTTGTTCGAGGTAAACCTAAAACAAAGTCCATAGATATATCCTCCCAAGGAACACTAGGTACAGGCAAAGGCATATATAAACCATGAGGATTGAGTCGTGACTTAGCTTTTTGACATGTAGTGCATCGAGCAATAAAACGCTCAACATCCCGTCTCATCTTTGGCCAAAAGAAATGTGTAGCAAGTACGTCCTCCGTCTTCTTCACGCCAAAATGTCCCATTAATCCTCCTCCATGCGCTTCCTGCAACAACAAAAGACGAACGGAGCTAGCTGGAATGCATAGCTTGTTAGCACGAAACACAAATCCATCGTTAACGACAAACTTGTTCCACATTCTTCCTTCTTTACAATTCTGCATTACATCTTTAAAATCAGCATCATGCACATATTGATCTTTGATGGTCTCCAAACCAAATATTTTGAAGTCAAGTTGTGAAAGCATAGTATAGCGACGAGACAATGCATCAGCAATAACATTTTCTTTTCCCTTCTTGTGTTTAATGACATAAGGGAAAGTCTCAATGAATTCAACCCATTTAGCATGTCTACGATTCAGTTTAGCTTGACTTTTAATATGTTTCAAAGATTCATGATCAGAATGTATAACAAATTCTTTGGGCCATAAACAAGTCCGAACAAGAGCATATAATTCTTTATCATAAGTAGAATAATTCAGACTAGGCCCACTCAATTTTTTAGAAAAGTATGCAACAGTTTTACCATCTTGTAATAACACACCTCCTAATCCAATTCCACTAGCATCACATTCAAGCTCAAAAGTCTTATTAAAATCAGGAAGTTGGAGTAAAGGAGCATGTGTCAACTTATCTTTCAATACCGTGAAGGCTTCTTCCTGTGCGGTACCCCAAAGAAAAGGCACATCCTTCTTTGTAAGTTCGTTGAGAGGTGCAACAATGGTGCTGAAATCTCTCACAAAACGCCTATAGCATCCAGCGAGGCCAAGAAAACTCCTCACTTGTGTGACCGTTTTGGGTTGTGGCCAACTCTCAATAGCAAGGAAACACGAATCGGAATCTACTTTCGTTTCTTGGTAATGATTCTAATGTTCATGAGAATATGATGCTGCCTAAATTGGATACATTTGTTTTGCTTACAAATGAAGGGCCTAGCTTGGAGAAGGATGAACATTGGAGCAAGAACAAGCATGGAGATGATGGCATGCGCAAGGGGAACAAGAACGGAGTTACAAGTGATGATTTCAGGACTTTGAAGCCACCATAATGGGTGCATAAAGCCTTGGACGAAATATACAAGATGCCACTTCATAAATTTCGTCCCGAGGCTATTTTAGGTGCTGCGTCACCTTATTATTGGGCCAGGCCCATGTAATTTCGAAATACATAAGTATAGGCTATTTTTAGAGTCCGTATGTGTGGGGAAACAAGAGATAGGGTTGATTTCGGACCCCTCCACCAAGGGCCACGAAATTCCCCCCCTCTTCCTCCATATATACAGCCCTTAGGGCATCGTTTAGACTTTGGGTTTTGTTTAGATTAAAAGTTCGCCATAGCTGCAACTTCGCGTACTTCGTTTGTGTTCAACGACCAGACAAAGGCGTCACAGAACCCCACCTTGATCAATAAAGCTTTCATCTTATATTCGCAATATCCAGATTGCAATCTTAGTTTCTTGCTTGTTCTTCGTTTGCTCGCAGGAAACAGACCCTCGTGGTCAGGTTGATCGTGCTCCGGCGTGGTCAATAACCTCTCGGAGTTGGTTTAGCGATTGCTAAGGCGCGACGTCCTCGCACGTTCGTAGTCGGATCGTCAAAGTCGACTTCCACCAAAGCGAAATCCACCATCTCATCGAAAGACGGGACACCTTTGCCTTTATCAACTACCATCGTGTTGTTTTTGTGCATAAATAAAAGTTCTTGAAAGCGGGCGAAACTTTTTAGAGAATTATTTTGGAATAAATAGAAAATACTGGAACCAAGACTAACTGGAGGGGGTGCCCCAGCTGCCCACTAGGCACCAGGGCGCGCCACCTGATGAGGACATCAATACAATTGTTACACCCACAGCCCCTGCTGCTATACATACTGGACCAATTACTAGAGCTCGTGCACGCCAACTAAATTACCAGGTTGATGAGGACATCAATACAATTGTTACACCCACAACCCCTGCTGCTATACATACTGGACCAATTACTAGAGCTCGTGCACGCCAACTAAATTACCAGGTACTTTCGTTTCTTGGAAATGATTCTAATGTTCATGAGAATATGATGCTGCCTAAATTGGATACATTTGTTTTGCTTACAAATGAAGGGCCTAGCTTGGAGAAGGATGAACATTGGAGCAAGAACAAGCATGGAGATGATGGCATGCGCAAGGGAAACAAGAACGGAGTTACAAGTGATGATTTCAGGACTTTGAAGCCACCATAATGGGTGCATGAAGCCTTGGACGAAATATACAAGATGCCACTTCATAAATTTCGTTCCGAGGCTATTTTAGGTGCTGCGTCACCTTATTATTGGGCCAGGCCCATGTAATTTCGAAATACATAAGTATAGGCTATTTTTAGAGTCCGTATGTGTGGGGAAACAAGAGATAGGGTTGATTTCGGACCCCTCCACCAAGGGCCACGAAATTCCCCCCCTCTTCCTCCATATATACAGCCCTTAGGGCATCGTTTAGACTTTGGGTTTTGTTTAGATTAAAAGTTCGCCATAGCTGCAACTTCGCGTACTTTGTTTGTGTTCAACGACCAGACAAAGGCGTCACAGAACCCCACCTTGATCAATAAAGCTTTCATCTTATATTCGCAATATCCAGATTGCAATCTTAGTTTCTTGCTTGTTCTTCGTTTGCTCGCAGGAAACAGACCCTCGTGGTCAGGTTGATCGTGCTCCGGCGTGGTCAATAACCTCTCGGAGTTGGTTTAGCGATTGCTAAGGCGCGACGTCCTCGCACGTTCGTAGTCGGATCGTCAGAGTCGACTTCCACCAAAGCGAAATCCACCATCTCATCGAAAGACGGGACACCTTTGCCTCTATCAATAATGGGTGCATGAAGCCTTGGACGAAATATACAAGACGCCACTTCATAAATTTCGTCCCGAGGCTATTTTAGGTGCTGCGTCACCTTATTATTGGGCCAGGCCCATGTAATTTCGAAATACATAAGTATAGGCTATTTTTAGAGTCCGTATGTGTGGGGAAACAAGAGATAGGGTTGATTTCGGACCCCTCCACCAAGGGCCACGAAATTCCCCCCCTCTTCCTCCATATATACAGCCCTTAGGGCATCGTTTAGACTTTGGGTTTTGTTTAGATTAAAAGTTCGCCATAGCTGCAACTTCGCGTACTTCGTTTGTGTTCAACGACCAGACAAAGGCGTCACAGAACCCCACCTTGATCAATAAAGCTTTCATCTTATATTCGCAATATCCAGATTGCAATCTTAGTTTCTTGCTTGTTCTTCGTTTGCTCGCAGGAAACAGACCCTCGTGGTCAGGTTGATCGTGCTCCGGCGTGGTCAATAACCTCTCGGAGTTGGTTTAGCGATTGCTAAGGCGCGACGTCCTTGCACGTTCGTAGTCGGATCGTCAAAGTCGACTTCCACCAAAGCGATATCCATCATCTCATCGAAAGACGGGACACCTCCGCCTCTATCACCTTTACTCCAACTTCCTGATTTTAACAAGACTTTTGAGCTTGAATGTGATGCTAGTGGAATTGGATTAGGAGGTGTGTTATTACAAGATGGCAAACCTGTTGCATACTTTTCTGAAAAATTGAGTGGGCCTAGTCTGAATTATTCTACTTATGATAAAGAATTATATGCTCTTGTTCGGACTTTAGAAACATGGCAACATTATTTATGGCCCAAAGAATTTGTTATACATTCTGATCATGAATCTTTGAAACATATTAAAAGTCAAGCTAAACTGAATCGTAGACATGCTAAATGGGTTGAATTCATTGAGACTTTCCCTTATGTCATTAAACACAAGAAGGGAAAAGAAAATGTTATTGCTGATGCATTGTCTCGTCGCTATACTATGCTTTCACAACTTGACTTCAAAATATTTGGTTTGGAGACCATCAAAGATCAATATGTGCATGATGCTGATTTTAAAGATGTAATGCAGAATTGTAAAGAAGGAAGAATGTGGAACAAGTTTGGTTAACGATGGATTTGTGTTTCGTGCTAACAAGCTATGCATTCCAGCTAGCTCCGTTCGTCTTTTGGTGTTGCAGGAAGCGCATGGAGGAGGATTAATGGGACATTTTGGCGTGAAGAAGACGGAGGACGTACTTGCTACACATTTCTTTTGGCCAAAGATGAGACGGGATGTTGAGCGTTTTATTGCTCGATGCACTACATGTCAAAAAGCTAAGTCACGACTCAATCCTCATGGTTTATATATGCCTTTGCCTGTACCTAGTGTTCCTTGGGAGGATATATCTATGGACTTTGTTTTAGGTTTACCTCGAACAAAGAAGGGGAGGGATAGCATATTTGTTATCGTGGATAGATTCTCGAAAATGGCACACTTTATACCATGTCATAAAAGCGATGATGCTGTTAATGTTGCTGATTTGTTCTTTCGTGAAATTATTCGCTTGCATGGTGTGCCAAATACTATTGTTTCAGATCGTGATACTAAATTTCTTAGCCACTTTTGGAGATGTTTATGGGCTAAGTTGGGGACTAAACTGCTTTTTAGTACTACTTGTCACCCCCAAACTGATGGACAAACTGAAGTAGTCAATAGAACGTTGTCTACTATGCTTAGGGCTGTTTTGAAGAATAATAAGAAAATGTGGGAGGTATGCTTGCCTCATATTGAATTTGCTTATAATCGTTCATTGCATTCTACTACTAAGATGTGCCCTTTTGAAGTTGTGTATGGTTTCCTACCTCGTGCACCTATTGATTTGTTGCCTCTTCCATCTTCGGAGAAGGTTAATTTTGATGCTAAACAACGTGCTGAATTGATTTTAAAAATGCATGAGTTAACTAAGGAAAACATTGAGCGCATGAATGCTAAATATAAACTTGCTGGAGATAAGGGTAGAAAACATGTTGTGTTTGCACCTGGAGATCTTGTTTGGTTACATTTGCGTAAGGATAGATTTCCTGATTTGCGCAAATCAAAGTTAATGCCACGTGCTGATGGTCCCTTTAAGGTGTTAGAGAAAATAAATGATAATGCATATAAACTTGAGCTACCTGCAGATTTTGGGGTTAGTCCCACTTTTAACATTGCAGATTTGAAGCCTTATTGGGGTGAGGAAGATGAACTTCCGTCGAGGACGACTTCATTTCAAGAAGGGGAGGATGATGAGGACATCAATACAATTGTTACACCCACAACCCCTGCTGCTATACATACTGGACCAATTACTAGAGCTCGTGCACGCCAACTAAATTACCAGGTACTTTCGTTTCTTGGTAATGATTCTAATGTTCATGAGAATATGATGCTGCCTAAATTGGATACATTTGTTTTGCTTACAAATGAAGGGCCTAGCTTGGAGAAGGATGAACATTGGAGCAAGAACAAGCATGGAGATGATGGCATGCGCAAGGGAAACAAGAACGGAGTTACAAGTGATGATTTCAGGACTTTGAAGCCACCATAATGGGTGCATGAAGCCTTGGACGAAATATACAAGATGCCACTTCACAAATTTTGTCCCGAGGCTATTTTAGGTGCTGCGTCACCTTATTATTGGGCCAGGCCCATGTAATTTCGAAATACATAAGTATAGGCTATTTTTAGAGTCCGTATGTGTGGGGAAACAAGAGATAGGGTTGATTTCGGACCCCTCCACCAAGGGCCACGAAATTCCCCCCCCTCTTCCTCCATATATACAGCCCTTAGGGCATCGTTTAGACTTTGGGTTTTGTTTAGATTAAAAGTTCGCCATAGCTGCAACTTCGCGTACTTCGTTTGTGTTCAACGACCAGACAAAGGCGTCACAGAACCCCACCTTGATCAATA
This sequence comes from Triticum aestivum, assembly GCF_018294505.1. Classification (NCBI taxonomy): domain Eukaryota; kingdom Viridiplantae; phylum Streptophyta; class Magnoliopsida; order Poales; family Poaceae; genus Triticum; species Triticum aestivum. The sequence goes on from NW_025228061.1 coordinate 45,976, forward strand.
AAGCTTTCATCTTATATTCGCAATATCCAGATTGCAATCTTAGTTTCTTGCTTGTTCTTCGTTTGCTCGCAGGAAACAGACCCTCGTGGTCAGGTTGATCGTGCCCCGGCGTGGTCAATAACCTCTCGGAGTTGGTTTAGCGATTGCTAAGGCGCGACGTCCTCGCACGTTCGTAGTCGGATCGTCAAAGTCGACTTCCACCAAAGCGAAATCCACCATCTCATCGAAAGACGGGACACCTTTGCCTCTATCAAGTGGTATCAGATTTCCAGGTTGCTCGGTGAGATTTTACAGTTTTTCATAGTTTAGATCGAGTCTGTTCTTCATACCTACAGTCCACGAAAAAGCCACAAAAAAAATTAGGGTTAGTTCATCATATCCGAACCAATCTGAGCCTTTGCATAATCTTTTTAGGGTTTTGCTTTGTTGAATTTGCGGTTGCATCGTCGGTCTAGTTGCTGGTCTTAGCGTCTAGTCTTTTAGAGTTTAGAGTTCTGGTCATAAGTTGTCACGCCGCCGCCGCACCATCATCATCGCCCCTGCCATCTACCACCACCGCTTATCTGCCACCGCTCCGAATCCGTATCCATATACCACCACCAATCCGTGCCCATATACCACCACCGATCCATATCCATATACTACCACCGCTACCACCACCGCTGCCATATACTACCACCATATATCCACCACCAATCCGAGTTCCTTGCTTATTAGGTTTGTTTTCGGGATCCATCCAGATTCCGATTTGTCTTTCCTTGCCGGAGTAGGTTTCGGAAAAAAAAAGAGTCGGGTAGCCACGCTCCGTTTAGGCCCAAAAATTTTCGAAAACGCATTTTTCGAAAAATTTTCTGGCTATCCTATTTTTAGGTGTTTCTGAGTGTTTTGAGACAGGTGCCATTATAGGAAGTTTTTTTTGACCCGTTTCCAGTTTTTGGGTCCGGGCAGTCGAAAAAAAAAATTGGTCGAAAAATTTCGTGCCCATCCTGTCAGTTTGAGCTAGGAAGAGTTTTGAGACACTCGCCATTATAGTG
>NW_025228061.1:48956-93635 GCF_018294505.1 Triticum aestivum
CCACGTGCATCTTCTACTTCAACTGCACCAGCACCTCCATCCGGTGCCACCTCCAGCCGTGATACAAGAAAACAGGCACAACCACCATTATCTGCCAAGAGCGCACCTGTGGGGCCTGCACAGCGTTCTTCTTCTTCCATGGCATCAACAGGGCACACAAGTGATATTATTTGTCGTCGTTGTAAGGGAGGAGGTCATTATGCGAGAGAATGCAAATCTCCGCGTGTGATGATTGCTACCGCGGATGGTGGATATGAGTCCGCTAGTGACTATGATGAGGAGACTTTGGCTCTTATTACACGTGAAGAACATGGTGGAGATGATTCTGATCATGAGACGCAATACATGGCTCCTGAAGACGCTGACAGGTATGAATGTTTAGTTGCTCAACGTGTTTTGAGTGTGCAGGTCACTCAAGCTGAGCAAAATCAGAGGCACAATTTGTTCCATACCAAGGGAGTTGTGAAGGAACGTTCTGTGCGCGTCATCATAGACGGAGGGAACTGCAACAACTTGGCTAGCATGGATATGGTGGAGAAGCTTTCTTTCACCACAAGACCACATCCACATCCTTACTACATCGAATGGTTCAACAACAGCGGCAAGGTTAAGGTAACACGTACTGTTCGTGTGCATTTTAGTATCTCTACATATGCTGATTATGTTGATTGTGATGTGGTACCTATGCAAGCATGTTCCTTATTACTTGGTAGACCATGGCAATTTGATAAAAATTCTGTACACCATGGTAGAAACAATCACTATACTCTTGTTCATAAGGATAAAAATATTACTTTGCTTCCTATGACTCCTGATTCCATTTTGAAAGATGATATTAATAGAGCTAATAAAGCACAACAGGAGAAGAATAAGAGTGAAAATCAGATTGTGGCAAAAGAATTTGAGCAACAAATGAAGCCTAATAATAAACCATCTAGTGTTGCTTCTGAAATTAAATTGAAAAGTGCATGTTTATTTGCCACCAAATCTGATATTGATGAGCTAGATTTCAGCAAATCTTTTTGCTATGCTTTTGTGTGCAAAGAGGCATTATTTTCATTCGAGGACGTGCCTTACTCTTTGCCTCCTGCTGTCACTAACATTTTGCAGGAGTTCGCTGACGTTTTTCCACAAGACGTGCCACCGGGATTACCGCCTATTCAAGGGATTGAGCATCAGATTGACTTAATTCCCGGTGCTTCACTGCCAAACCGTGCACCATACCGTACCAATCCAGAGGAGACGAAGGAGATTATGCGTCAAGTACAAGAGCTTCTCGACAAAGGTTATATACGCGAATCCCTTAGTCCTTGTGCTGTTCCTATTATTCTAGTGCCGAAAAAGGATGGTACATCACGTATGTGTGTTGATTGTAGAGGCATTAATAATATTACTATTCGTTATCGTCATCCTATTCCTAGGCTAGATGATATGCTTGATGAATTGAGTGGCTCTACAATATTCTCCAAAGTTGATTTGCGTAGTGGCTACCATCAAATTCGTATGAAATTGGGAGATGAATGGAAAACAGCATTTAAAACTAAGTTTGGATTATATGAGTGGTTAGTCATGCCTTTTGGATTAACTAATGCACCTAGTACTCTCATGAGATTAATGAACGAAGTTTTACGTGCTTTCATTGGACGATTTGTGGTAGTTTACTTTGATGACATATTGATTTATAGTAGATCTTTGGAGGAACATTTGGAACATTTACGTGCTGTTTTTATTGCTCTACGTGATGCACGTTTGTTTGGTAACCTTGGGAAGTGCACCTTTTGCACCGACCGAGTATCTTTTCTTGGCTATGTTGTTACTCCACAGGGAATTGAAGTTGATAAAGCCAAGATTGAAGCTATTGAGAGTTGGCCGCAGCCCAAAACGGTCACACAAGTGAGGAGTTTTCTTGGCCTCGCTGGATTCTATAGGCGTTTTGTGAGAGATTTCAGCACCATTGCTGCACCTGTCAACGAGCTTACAAAGAAGGATGTGCCTTTTGTTTGGGGTACCGCACAGGAAGAAGCCTTCACGGTATTGAAAGATAAGTTGACACATGCTCCTTTACTCCAACTTCCTAATTTTAATAAGACTTTTGAGCTTGAATGTGATGCTAGTGGAATTGGATTAGGAGGTGTGTTATTACAAGATGGCAAACCTGTTGCATACTTTTCTGAAAAATTGAGTGGGCCTAGTCTGAATTATTCTACTTATGATAAAGAATTATATGCTCTTGTTCGGACTTTAGAAACATGGCAACATTATTTATGGCCCAAAGAATTTGTTATACATTCTGATCATGAATCTTTGAAACATATTAAAAGTCAAGCTAAACTGAATCGTAGACATGCTAAATGGGTTGAATTCATTGAGACTTTCCCTTATGTCATTAAACACAAGAAGGGAAAAGAAAATGTTATTGCTGATGCATTGTCTCGTCGCTATACTATGCTTTCACAACTTGACTTCAAAATATTTGGTTTGGAGACCATCAAAGATCAATATGTGCATGATGCTGATTTTAAAGATGTAATGCAGAATTGTAAAGAAGGAAGAATGTGGAACAAGTTTGGTTAACGATGGATTTGTGTTTCGTGCTAACAAGCTATGCATTCCAGCTAGCTCCGTTCGTCTTTTGGTGTTGCAGGAAGCGCATGGAGGAGGATTAATGGGACATTTTGGCGTGAAGAAGACGGAGGACGTACTTGCTACACATTTCTTTTGGCCAAAGATGAGACGGGATGTTGAGCGTTTTATTGCTCGATGCACTACATGTCAAAAAGCTAAGTCACGACTCAATCCTCATGGTTTATATATGCCTTTGCCTGTACCTAGTGTTCCTTGGGAGGATATATCTATGGACTTTGTTTTAGGTTTACCTCGAACAAAGAAGGGGAGGGATAGCATATTTGTTATCGTGGATAGATTCTCGAAAATGGCACACTTTATACCATGTCATAAAAGCGATGATGCTGTTAATGTTGCTGATTTGTTCTTTCGTGAAATTATTCGCTTGCATGGTGTGCCAAATACTATTGTTTCAGATCGTGATACTAAATTTCTTAGCCATTTTTGGAGATGTTTATGGGCTAAGTTGGGGACTAAACTGCTTTTTAGTACTACTTGTCACCCCCAAACTGATGGACAAACTGAAGTAGTCAATAGAACGTTGTCTACTATGCTTAGGGCTGTTTTGAAGAATAATAAGAAAATGTGGGAGGAATGCTTGCCTCATATTGAATTTGCTTATAATCGTTCATTGCATTCTACTACTAAGATGTGCCCTTTTGAAGTTGTGTATGGTTTCCTACCTCGTGCACCTATTGATTTGTTGCCTCTTCCATCTTCGGATTTTGGGGTTAGTCCCACTTTTAACATTGCAGATTTGAAGCCTTATTTGGGTGACGAAGATGAACTTCCGTCGAGGACGACTTCATTTCAAGAAGGGGAGGATGATGAGGACATCAATACAATTGTTACACCCACAGCCCCTGCTGCTATACATACTGGACCAATTACTAGAGCTCGTGCACGCCAACTAAATTACCAGGTACTTTCGTTTCTTGGTAATGATTCTAATGTTCATGAGAATATGATGCTGCCTAAATTGGATACATTTGTTTTGCTTACAAATGAAGGGCCTAGCTTGGAGAAGGATGAACATTGGAGCAAGAACAAGCATGGAGATGATGGCATGCGCAAGGGAAACAAGAACGGAGTTACAAGTGATGATTTCAGGACTTTGAAGCCACCATAATGGGTGCATGAAGCCTTGGACGAAATATACAAGATGCCACTTCACAAATTTCGTCCCGAGGCTATTTTAGGTGCTGCGTCACCTTATTATTGGGCCAGGCCCATGTAATTTGGAAATACATAAGTATAGGCTATTTTTAGAGTCCGTATGTGTGGGGAAACAAGAGATAGGGTTGATTTCGGACCCCTCCACCAAGGGCCACGAAATCCCCCCCCCCCTCTTCCTCCATATATACAGCCCTTAGGGCATCGTTTAGACTTTGGGTTTTGTTTAGATTAAAAGTTCGCCATAGCTGCAACTTCGCGTACTTCGTTTGTGTTCAACGACCAGACAAAGGCGTCACAGAACCCCACCTTGATCAATAAAGCTTTCATCTTATATTTGCAATATCCAGATTGCAATCTTAGTTTCTTGCTTGTTCTTCGTTTGCTCGCAGGAAACAGACCCTCGTGGTCAGGTTGATCGTGCTCCGGCGTGGTCAATAACCTCTCGGAGTTGGTTTAGCGATTGCTAAGGCGCGACGTCCTCGCACGTTCGTAGTCGGATCGTCAAAGTCGACTTCCACCAAAGCGATATCCATCATCTCATCGAAAGACGGGACACCTTTGCCTCTATCACCGACCTTCATCATGGACACCACGTGCATCTTCTACTTCAACTGCACCAGCACCTCCATCCGGTGCCACCTCCAGCCGTGATACAAGAAAACAGGCACAACCACCATTATCTGCCAAGAGCGCACCTGCGGGGCCTGCACAGTGTTCTTCTTCTTCCATGGCATCAACAGGGCACACAAGTGATATTATTTGTCGTCGTTGTAAGGGAGGAGGTCACTATGCGAGGGAATGCAAATCTCCGCGTGTGATGATTGCTACCGCGGATGGTGGATATGAGTCTGCTAGTGACTATGATGAGGAGACATTGGCTCTTATTACACGTGAAGAACATGGTGGAGATGATTCTGATCATGAGACGCAATACATGGCTCCTGAAGACGCTGACAGGTATGAATGTTTAGTTGCTCAACGTGTTTTGAGTGTGCAGGTCACACAAGCTGAGCAAAATCAGAGGCACAATTTGTTCCATACCAAGGGAGTTGTGAAGGAACGTTCTGTGCGCGTCATAATAGACGGAGGGAGCTGCAACAACTTGGCTAGCATGGAGATGGTGGAGAAGCTTTCTCTCACCACAAGACCACATCCACATCCTTACTACATCCAATGGTTCAACAACAGCGGCAAGGTTAAGGTAACACGTACTGTTCGTGTGCATTTTAGTATCTCTACATATGCTGATTATGTTGATTGTGATGTGGTACCTATGCAAGCATGTTCTTTATTACTTGGTAGACCATGGCAATTTGATAAAAATTCTGTACACCATGGTAGAAACAATCACTATACTCTTGTTCATAAGGATAAAAATATTACTTTGCTTCCTATGACTCCTGATTCCATTTTGAAAGATGATATTAATAGAGCTAATAAAGCACAACAGGAGAAGAATAAGAGTGAAAATCAGATTGTGGCAAAAGAATTTGAGCAACAAATGAAGCATAATAATAAACCATCTAGTGTTGCTTTTGAAATTAAATTGAAAAGTGCATGTTTATTTGCCACCAAATCTGATATTGATGAGCTAGATTTCAGCAAATCTGTTTGCTATGCTTTTGTGTGCAAAGAGGCATTATTTTCATTCGAGGACGTGCCTTCCTCTTTGCCTCCTGCTGTCACTAACATTTTGCAGGAGTTCGCTGACGTTTTTCCACAAGACGTGCCACCGGGATTACCGCCTATTCGAGGGATTGAGCATCAGATTGACTTAATTCCCGGTGCTTCACTGCCAAACCGTGCACCATACCGTACCAATCCAGAGGAGACGAAGGAGATTATGCGTCAAGTACAAGAGCTTCTCGACAAAGGTTATATACGCGAATCCCTTAGTCCTTGTGCTGTTCCTATTATTCTAGTGCCGAAAAAGGATGGTACATCACGTATGTGTGTTGATTGTAGAGGCATTAATAATATTACTATTCGTTATCGTCATCCTATTCCTAGGCTAGATGATATGCTTGATGAATTGAGTGGCTCTACAATATTCTACAAAGTTGATTTGCGTAGTGGCTACCATCAAATTCGTATGAAATTGGGAGATGAATGGAAAACAACATTTAAAACTAAGTTTGGATTATATGAGTGGTTAGTTGATAGAGGCGAGGGTGTCCCGATCTTTCGATGAGATGATAACTATCGATTTGATGGAGACGACTTTGACGATCCGACTACAAACGTGCACGACGTTGCGCCTTAGCAATCGCTAAACCAATCTCCTGAGGTTACTGACGATGCCGGAAGCACGGTCAGCCTGACCACGAAGGTCTATTCCTGCAAGCAATCGAAGAACGAGCAAGAATATGATAAAGCAATCTGAATATTGCAAATATATATGAGGTATTGATAATGGTGGGGATCCGTAAGCGGTCTTGGTCTGGTCGTTGGACACAAACGAAGTACACGAAGTTGCGTTGGCTAACTTTTAACTAAACAAATCCCAAGGAAAAGCTACTAGATGGATCTACTTATATAGGAGCAAGGGGTGGCGGCCAAGGAGGTGGGAGGACGTCCCAAGTCAGCCCAAAACTAAATCTAGGTCGTACAAGGCCAATGGGCCCAAGTGGAGGTGACGTAACACCTTTGGACTTGTAGTTTGACTCGGATTCTGCTGCAACATCAGATTGTTTCGTCCACAACTCAACGCTCCGGACGAATTTGAAGGTGATTCCAATTGGGTTGGAAAGTGCACGAAATCTAGTTTCCAACAAAAAAAGAATCACCCAATTCGGAGTCCGTATGAAAAACTTGTGTGCGTTTTGAGTCAGGTGTGTCTGTGTAGTCCGAATCTAAATCCAGAACGTGAGAGACTTGGACTCTATCTTCTCTTGGGCCAAAAGTGACGTGAGAGAACTTTTTGGACAGCAAATAAACATCTCTTTCTTCCTTATCTTCATATGTGGATTGTACAAATGTCCCATACACCTGCAATTAGACAAAACACAAAAGTGTGTGAAGTATTTTTGTTCTGGATAACATAAATAGATTATTGAATAGTTTGCACTAGAAATCATCTGACAAATATGCATATATGCAATATTTTTGGTCATATCCAAGGTAGTCTTGTCCTCATCATCCTCCCCTTCTTGAAAATAAAGCCGTCCTCGGCGTTGCTTAATCTGAAATGTGGCTAACAAAAGAGACAAGGTGTACATGTTGTATATGTATATGTCATCCATTTTTACTTCCCTTGATTTTTGCATATATGACACATGAATAGATGAGTAACTTGCATAGTTCATAAAATCTAAAGCCAAAAAATTAGCACAAGAAGTAGAAGGCATGAAAATATTGCAACTCAGTTTGCACATATAAGTGAAGCTCTTATTCATTTCAAAAGATTGACGATGTTCATCATTAAACCATCCCAACATTGGTGAATAAACCTTACTTGCATCAAATTTACATGCTACAACATGCTTAAATAAGCAAACATGCAATAAGTCATTCAACACAGAATCATCACCAAGATTAGAGGTCATATCAATATGATTAATCATTGGTTCTTTTGCATCAATAGTTAATTCAATGGGTGCACTCAAAATTGTTGGTATTTCAGTTGTTTGATCACATGGCAAAGTCAAATTATCAACGTAGTCCTCTAAAATAGGTGGTGTGATCAAAGTAGTGGGTAGCTCATCAGATGGTGCATTCAAATTGACAAGGCATTCATCATTCTCATGTAGAGATGGAAGATCAGTACCTTTGTCATTACCTCTTATGATCAACTCAGATGATGTAGCCACTCTCGGGGGCGATGTGTCACATGGTGGAGGTGATGTAGTCCTGACAACAACGGATGTGGTTGTCATAGTATGCCTAGTAGTTGAAGGAACAATCATATCAACTCTTGGAATGTGCACCGTGCGCTTGTTCTCCTCGTGGCCAACACGTCGTTTTATTTCCTGTTCAGCTTTGCAAGCAAGATGAAACAAATGGTCCATAGGATAACACTCTTCATGAATTAGTATCTCTTGAATATCACGGTTTAATCCTCCCCAAAATCTATCCATAAAATCATCTTCACTTTCTTCTAAAGAGGAATGCAACAAGGTAGTTTGTAAATCATCATAACATTTTGTTACAGTTTCACTACCTTGTTTTAAGTGTTGTAACTTCTTAATCATGTCACGAGTATAATAAGCAGGGACGAAAGTATGTCGCATGGCAAGTTTCAAATCATCCCAAGTAGTAGGTATATAATCAGGGTGTAACCGACAATACTCACTCCACCAAACCAAAGCATAACCAGTGAAAGAACCAACCGCAACCTTAACCTTTTTATGTTCATCGAAATTATGGGAAGCAAATATATTTTTTATGTCGAACTCCCATTCAATATATAAAGCAGGTTTAAAACGGCCATTAAATGGTGGTATAGATACATTAACCTGATCATGTGCATTTGGATGTTTGTGCACCTCTCGTGACGGTTGTGGTATTTGCAAAGGTGGTGGCACGTCTCCCGCGATCGACAAAGCCCATGAATTGACTCTGGATCCTGTCATGATTAGTAGAACAAGAAACAAAACCCAAAAATAATGTTCCTATAACTACTAGGATGTGGTGGTAAAACGCTCACAGTAAAGCAAATATCAATGTCTTACAAGTTCTTACCATGCAGCAGGCGGTGATCGGCAACCAGCGGTGTCAAGTAACCCCGAATATTGAGTAAAGCGATTGCCAGGGGAGCGTACGTATACAAGGTGTAGAAATATGTGAAGCTGGGTTGGCTATATATGGTAGCAAAAGATTAGCAATAATCAATTCAAAGATGCAATGTTGAATAAATGCTCAACGACGGTACTGTGCTGGTCCTAGGCTAGACCGGACTAGAGACGCGAGCCTAGAACACTAATGAGGTCACGGCGTAGCACAACTAGCATCAATGAAGGATACTAAGTAGCTCTTGACAGCAAGATATAAGTGAAGATCACAACAGCAGTGAAGATAATGAGGTGAAACAACAGCCAAGCAGGATATATCAACAACTTTGTCTCCAACTTTCCTTTGAAAAAGTTTGTGCCGATTTTTTTGTTTTTTTTTTTCTTCTCTCTTTTTTTTCCTCACACTTTTTTTTCTTTCTGTCCTTTTTTTTTCTCTGACTTTTTTTTTCCTTTTTTTTCTCTCTTTTTTTCTCTCTTTATTCTCCCTCTTTCCAAAACAAACTAGATAAGATGCAGATTGGATCAAGTGAAGATGTGAACGATCTCAACTATTATTATGACAATGAATGGTGGGTAGCACGTGGTGGAAATTGATGGATGGGTGGTGGACAGCGGAAGAGATAATGATGCAGCGGTGGCGTGACTGATGTGAACAGAACTCGAAACTCTAAACGAACTAGACACTAAGACCAGCAACTCGACACGACGATGCAATTGATAATTCAACTATGCAATCAATGAAAAGAAAATTGCAAAGGCTCAGACTGGCTTCGACCAAGGATGAATAGATCTAACACTTTTTTGTGGCTTTTTCTTGGACAATAGGTAAGAAAGTAAATCTAATCTAGGAAAACTGGAAATTCTCACCGAGCAACCTGAAAACTGATACCACTTAATAAACGAAGTACTTTCATGAGATTAATGAACGAAGTTTTACGTGCTTTCATTGGACGATTTGTGGTAGTTTACTTTGATGACATATTGATTTATAGCAGATCTTTGGAGGAACATTTGGAACATTTACGTGCTGTTTTTATTGCTCTACGTGATGCACGTTTGTTTGGTAACCTTGGGAAGTGCACCTTTTGCACCGACCGAGTATCTTTTCTTGGCTATGTTGTTACTCCACAGGGAATTGAAGTTGATAAAGTCAAGATTGAAGCTATTGAGAGTTGGCCGCAGCCCAAAACGGTCACACAAGTGAGGAGTTTTCTTGGCCTCGTTGGATTCTATAGGCGTTTTGTGAGAGATTTCAGCACCATTGCTGCACCTCTCAACGAGCTTACAAAGAAGGATGTGCTTTTTGTTTGGGGTACCGCACAGGAAGAAGCCTTCACGGTATTGAAAGATAAGTTGACACATGCTCCTTTACTCCAACTTCCTGATTTTAATAAGACTTTTGAGCTTGAATGTGATGCTAGTGGAATTGGATTAGGAGGTGTGTTATTACAAGATGGCAAACCTGTTGCATACTTTTCTGAAAAATTGAGTGGGCCTAGTCTGAATTATTCTACTTATGATAAAGAATTATATGCTCTTGTTCGGACTTTAGAAACATGGCAACATTATTTATGGCCCAAAGAATTTGTTATACATTCTGATCATGAATCTTTGAAACATATTAAAAGTCAAGCTAAACTGAATCGTAGACATGCTAAATGGGTTGAATTCATTGAGACTTTCCCTTATGTCATTAAACACAAGAAGGGAAAAGAAAATGTTATTGCTGATGCATTGTCTCGTCGCTATACTATGCTTTCACAACTTGATTTCAAAATATTTGGTTTGGAGACCATCAAAGATCAATATGTGCATGATGCTGATTTTAAAGATGTAATGCAGAATTGTAAAGAAGGAAGAATGTGGAACAAGTTTGTCGTTAACGATGGATTTGTGTTTCGTGCTAACAAGCTATGCATTCCAGCTAGCTCCGTTCGTCTTTTGTTGTTGCAGGAGGCGCATGGAGGAGGATTAATGGGACACTTTGGCGTGAAGAAGACGGAGGACGTACTTGCTACACATTTCTTTTGGTCAAAGATGAGACGGGATGTTGAGCGTTTTATTGCTCGCTGCACTACATGTCAAAAAGCTAAGTCACGACTCAATCCTCATGGTTTATATATGATAGAGGCGGACGTGTCCCGTCTTTCGATGAGATGATGGATATCGCTTTGGTGGAAGTCGACTTTGTCGATCCGACTACGAACGTGCGAGGACGTCGCGCCTTAGCAATCGATAAACCAACTCCGAGAGGTTATTGACCATGCCGGAGCACGATCAACCTGACCACGAGGGTCTATTTCCTGCGAGCAAACGAAGAACAAGCAAGAAACTAAGATTGCAATCTAGATATTGCGAATATAAGATGAAAGCTTTATTGATCAAGGTGGGGTTCTGTGACGCCTTTGTCTGGTCGTTGAACACAAACGAAGTATGCGAAGTTGCAGCTATGGCGAACTTTTAATCTAAACAAAACCCAAAGTCTAAACGATGCCCTAAGGGCTGTATATATGGAGGAAGAGGGGGGAATTTCGTGGCCCTTGGTGGAGGGGTCCGAAATCAACCCTATCTCTTGCTTCCCCGCACAGACGGACTCTAAAAATAGCCTATACTTATGTATTTCGAAATTACATGGGCCTGGCCCAATAATAAGGTGACGCAGCACCTAAAATAGCCTCGGGACGAAATTTATGAACTGGCATCTTGTATATTTCGTCCAAGGCTTCATGCACCCATTATGGTGGCTTCAAAGTCCTGAAATCATCACTTGTAACTCCGTTCTTGTTCCCCTTGCGCATGCCATCATCTCCATGCTTGTTCTTGCTCCAATATTCATCCTTCTCCAAGCTAGGCCCTTCATTTGTAAGCAAAACAAATGTATCCAATTTAGGCAGCATCATATTCTCATGAACATTAGAATCATTACCAAGAAACGAAAGTACCTGGTAATTTAGTTGGCGTGCACGAGCTCTAGTAATTGGTCCAGTATGTATAGCAGCAGGGGCTGTGGGTGTAACAATTGTATTGATGTCCTCATCATCCTCCCCTTCTTGAAATGAAGTCGTCCTCGACGGAAGTTCATCTTCCTCACCCAAATAAGGCTTCAAATCTGCAATGTTAAAAGTGGGACTAACCCCAAAATCTGTAGGCAGCTCAAGTTTATATGCATTATCATTTATTTTCTCTAACACCTTAAAGGGACCATCAGCACGTGGCATTAGCTTTGATTTGCGCAAATCAGGAAATCTATCGTTACGCAAATGTAACCAAACAAGATCTCCAGGTGCAAACACAACATGTTTTCTACCCTTATCTCCAGCAAGTTTATATTTAGCATTCATACGCTCAATGTTTTCCTTAGTTAACTCATGCATTTTTAAAATCAATTCAGCACGTTGTTTAGCATCAAAATTAACCTTCTCCGAAGATGGAAGAGGCAACAAATCAATAGGTGCACGAGGTAGAAAACCATACACAACTTCAAAAGGGCACATCTTAGTAGTAGAATGCAATGAACGATTATAAGCAAATTCAATATGAGGCAAGCATTCCTCCCACATTTTCTTATTACTCTTCAAAACAGCCCTAAGCATAGTAGACAACGTTCTATTGACTACTTCAGTTTGTCCATCAGTTTGGGGGTGACAAGTAGTACTAAAAAGCAGTTTAGTCCCCAACTTAGCCCATAAACATCTCCAAAAGTGGCTAAGAAATTTAGTATCACGATCTGAAACAATAGTATTTGGCACACCATGCAAGCGAATAATTTCACGAAAGAACAAATCAGCAACATTAACAGCATCATCGCTTTTATGACATGGTATAAAGTGTGCCATTTTCGAGAATCTATCCACGACAACAAATATGCTATCCCTCCCCTTCTTTGTTCGAGGTAAACCTAAAACAAAGTCCATAGATATATCCTCCCAAGGAACACTAGGTACAGGCAAAGGCATATATAAACCATGAGGATTGAGTCGTGACTTAGCTTTTTGACATGTAGTGCATCGAGCAATAAAACGCTCAACATCCCGTCTCATCTTTGGCCAAAAGAAATGTGTAGCAAGTACGTCCTCCGTCTTCTTCACGCCAAAGTGTCCCATTAATCCACCTCCATGCGCCTCCTACAACAACAAAAGACGAACGGAGCTAGCTGGAATGCATAGCTTGTTAGCACGAAACACAAATCCATCGTTAACGACAAACTTGTTCCACATTCTTCCTTCTTTACAATTCTGCATTACATCTTTAAAATCAGCATCATGCACATATTGATTTTTGATGGTCTCCAAACCAAATATTTTGAAGTCAAGTTGTGAAAGCATAGTATAGCGACGAGACAATGCATCAGCAATAACATTTTCTTTTCCCTTCTTGTGTTTAATGACATAAGGGAAAGTCTCAATGAATCCAACCCATTTAGCATGTCTACGATTCAGTTTAGCTTGACTTTTAATATGTTTCAAAGATTCATGATCAGAATGTATGACAAATTCTTTGGGCCATAAATAATGTTGCCATGTTTCTAAAGTCCGAACAAGAGCATATAATTCTTTATCATAAGTAGAATAATTCAGACTAGGCCCACTCAATTTTTCAGAAAAGTATGCAACAAGTTTGCCATCTTGTAATAACACACCTCCTAATCCAATTCCACTAGCATCACATTCAAGCTCAAAAGTCTTATTAAAATCAGGAAGTTGGAGTAAAGGAGCATGTGTCAACTTATCTTTCAATACCGTGAAGGCTTCTTCCTGTGCGGTACCCCAAACAAAAGGCACATCCTTCTTTGTAAGCTCGTTGAGAGGTGCAGCAATGGTGCTGAAATCTCTCACAAAACGCCTATAGAATCCAGCGAGGCCAAGAAAACTCCTCACTTGTGTGACCGTTTTGGGCTGCGGCCAACTCTCAATAGCTTCAATCTTGGCTTTGTCAACTTCAATTCCCTGTGGAGTAACAACATGGCCAAGAAAAGATACTCGGTCGGTGCAAAAGGTGCACTTCCCAAGGTTACCAAACAAACGTGCATCACGTAGAGCAATAAAAACAGCACGTAAATGTTCCAAATGTTCTTCCAAAGATCTGCTATAAATCAATATGTCATCAAAGTAAACTACCACAAATGGTCCAATGAAAGCACGTAAAACTTCGTTCATTAATCTCATGAAAGTACTAGGTGCATTAGTTAACCCAAAAGGCATGACTAACCACTCATATAATCCAAACTTAGTTTTAAATGTTGTTTTCCATTCATCTCCCAATTTCATACGAATTTGATGGTAGCCACTACGCAAATCAACTTTGGAGAATATTGTAGAGCCACTCAATTCATCAAGCATATCATCTAGCCTAGGAATAGGATGACGATAACGAATAGTAATATTATTAATGCCTCTACAATCAACACACATACGTGATGTACCATCCTTTTTCGGCACTAGAATAATAGGAACAGCACAAGGACTAAGGGATTCGCGTATATAACCTTTGTCGAGAAGCTCTTGTACTTGACGCATAATCTCCTTCGTCTCCTCTGGATTGGTACGGTATGGTGCACGGTTTGGCAGTGAAGCACCGGGAATTAAGTCAATCTGATGCTCAATCCCTCGAATAGGCGGTAATCCCGGTGGCACGTCTTGTGGAAAGACGTCAGCGAACTCCTGCAAAATGTTAGTGACAGTAGGAGGCAAAGAGGAAGGCACGTCCTCGAATGAAAATAATGCCTCTTTGCACACAAAAGCATAGCAAACAGATTTTCTGAAATCTAGCTCATCAATATCAGATTTGGTGGCAAATAAACATGCACTTTTCAATTTAATTTCAGAAACAACACTAGATGGTTTATTATTAGGCTTCATTTGTTGCTCAAATTCTTTTGCCACAATCTGATTTTCACTCTTATTCGTCTCCTGTTTTGCTTTATTAGCTCTATTAATATCATCTTTCAAAATGGAATCAGGAGTCATAGGAAGCAAAGTAATATTTTTATCCTTATGAACAAGAGTATAGTGATTGTTTCTACCATGGTGTACAGAATTTTTATCAAATTGCCATGGTCTACCAAGTAATAAGGAACATGCTTGCATAGGTACCACATCACAATCAACATAATCAGCATATGTAGATATACTAAAATGCACACGAACAGTACGTGTTACCTTAACCTTGCCGCTGTTGTTGAACCATTGGATGTAGTAAGGATGTGGATGTGGTCTTGTGGTGAGAGAAAGCTTCTGATGAGGACATCAATACAATTGTTACACCCACAGCCCCTGCTGCTATACATACTGGACCAATTACTAGAGCTCGTGCACGCCAACTAAATTACCAGGTACTTTCGTTTCTTGGTAATGATTCTAATGTTCATGAGAATATGATGCTGCCTAAATTGGATACATTTGTTTTGCTTACAAATGAAGGGCCTAGCTTGGAGAAGGATGAACATTGGAGCAAGAACAAGCATGGAGATGATGTCATGCGCAAGGGGAACAAGAACGGAGTTACAAGTGATGATTTCAGGACTTTGAAGCCACCATAATGGGTGCATGAAGCCTTGGACGAAATATACAAGATGCCACTTCATAAATTTCGTCTCGAGGCTATTTTAGGTGTTGCGTCACCTTATTATTGGGCCAGGCCCATGTAATTTCGAAATACATAAGTATAGGCTATTTTTAGAGTCCGTATGTGTGGGGAAACAAGAGATAGGGTTGATTTCGGACCCCTCCACCAAGGGCCACGAAATTCCCCCCTCTTCCTCCATATATACAGCCCTTAGGGCATCGTTTAGACTTTGGGTTTTGTTTAGATTAAAAGTTCGCCATAGCTGCAACTTCGCGTACTTCGTTTGTGTTCAACGACCAGACAAAGGCGTCACAGAACCCCACCTTGATCAATAAAGCTTTCATCTTATATTCGCAATATCCAGATTGCAATCTTAGTTTCTTGCTTGTTCTTCGTTTGCTCGCAGGAAACAGACCCTCGTGGTCAGGTTGATCGTGCTCCGGCGTGGTCAATAACCTCTCGGAGTTGGTTTAGCGATTGCTAAGGCGCGACGTCCTCACACGTTCGTAGTCGGATCGTCAAAGTCGACTTCCACCAAAGCGAAATCCACCATCTCATCGAAAGACGGGACACCTTTGCCTCTATCACCAGGCCCATGTAATTTCGAAATACATAAGTATAGGCTATTTTTAGAGTCCGTATGTGTGGGGAAACAAGAGATAGGGTTGATTTCGGACCCCTCCACCAAGGGCCACGAAATTCCCCCCCTCTTCCTCCATATATACAGCCCTTAGGGCATCGTTTAGACTTTGGGTTTTGTTTAGATTAAAAGTTCGCCATAGCTGCAACTTCGCGTACTTCGTTTGTGTTCAACGACCAAACAAAGGCGTCACAGAACCCCACCTTGATCAATAAAGCTTTCATCTTATATTCGCAATATCCAGATTGCAATCTTAGTTTCTTGCTTGTTCTTCGTTTGCTCGCAGGAAACAGACCCTCGTGGTCAGGTTGATCGTGCCCCAGCGTGGTCAATAACCTCTCGGAGTTGGTTTAGCGATTGCTAAGGCGCGACGTCCTCGCACGTTCGTAGTCGGATCGTCAAAGTCGACTTCCACCAAAGCGAAATCCACCATCTCATCGAAAGACGGGACACCTTTGCCTCTATCACAGGTACTTTCGTTTCTTGGTAATGATTCTAATGTTCATGAGAATATGATGCTGCCTAAATTGGATACATTTGTTTTGCTTACAAATGAAGGGCCTAGCTTGGAGAAGGATGAACATTGGAGCAAGAACAAGCATGGAGATGATGGCATGCGCAAGGGGAACAAGAACGGAGTTACAAGTGATGATTTCAGGACTTTGAAGCCACCATAATGGGTGCATGAAGCCTTGGACGAAATATACAAGATGCCACTTCATAAATTTCGTCCCGAGGCTATTTTAGGTGCTGCGTCACCTTATTATTGGGCCAGGCCCATGTAATTTCGAAATACATAAGTATAGGCTATTTTTAGAGTCCGTATGTGTGGGGAAACAAGAGATAGGGTTGATTTCGGACCCCTCCACCAAGGGCCACGAAATTCCCCCCTCTTCCTCCATATATACAGCCCTTACGGCATCGTTTAGACTTTGGGTTTTGTTTAGATTAAAAGTTCGCCATAGCTGCAACTTCGCGTACTTCGTTTGTGTTCAACGACCAGACAAAGGCGTCACAGAACCTGATGAGGACATCAATACAATTGTTACACCCACAGCCCCTGCTGCTATACATACTGGACCAATTACTAGAGCTCGTGCACGCCAACTAAATTACCAGGTACTTTCGTTTCTTGGTAATGATTCTAATGTTCATGAGAATATGATGCTGCCTAAATTGGATACATTTGTTTTGCTTACAAATGAAGGGCCTAGCTTGGAGAAGGATGAACATTGGAGCAAGAACAAGCATGGAGATGATGGCATGCGCAAGGGAAACAAGAACGGAGTTACAAGTGATGATTTCAGGACTTTGAAGCCACCATAATGGGTGCATGAAGCCTTGGACGAAATATACAAGACGCCACTTCATAAATTTCGTCCCGAGGCTATTTTAGGTGCTGCGTCACCTTATTATTGGGCCAGGCCCATGTAATTTCGAAATACATAAGTATAGGCTATTTTTAGAGTCCGTATGTGTGGGAAAACAAGAGATAGGGTTGATTTCGGACCCCTCCACCAAGGGCCACGAAATTCTCCCCCTCTTCCTCCATATATACAGCCCTTAGGGCATCGTTTAGACTTTGGGTTTTGTTTAGATTAAAAGTTCGCCATAGCTGCAACTTCGCGTACTTCGTTTGTGTTCAACGACCAGACAAAGGCGTCACAGAACCCCACCTTGATCAATAAAGCTTTCATCTTATATTCGCAATATCCAGATTGCAATCTTAGTTTCTTGCTTGTTCTTCGTTTGCTCGCAGGAAACAGACCCTCGTGGTCAGGTTGATCGTGCTCCAGCGTGGTCAATAACCTCTCGGAGTTGGTTTAGCGATTGCTAAGGCGCGACGTCCTCGCACGTTCGTAGTCGGATCGTCAAAGTCGACTTCCACCAAAGCGAAATCCATCATCTCATCGAAAGACGGGACACCTTTGCCTCTATCAACGTGTAAGACATTGATATTTGCTTTACTGTGAGCGTTTTACCACCACATCCTAGTAGTTATAGGAACATTATTTTTGGGTTTTGTTTCTTGTTCTACTAATCATGACAGGATCCAGAGTCAATTCATGGGCTTCGTCGATCGCGGGAGACGTGCCACCACCTTTGCAAATACCACAACCGTCACGAGAGGTGCACAAATATCCAAATGCACATGATCAGGTTAATGTATCTATACCACCATTTAATGGCCGTTTTAAACCTGCTTTATATATTGAATGGGAGTTCGACATAAAAAATATATTTGCTTCCCATAATTTCGATGAACATAAAAAGGTTAAGGTTGCGGTTGGTTCTTTCACTGGTTATGCTTTGGTTTGGTGGAGTGAATATTGTCGGTTACACCCTGATTATATACCTACTACTTGGGATGATTTGAAACTTGCCATGTGATAGAGGCAAAGGTGTCCCGTCTTTCGATGAGATGGTGGATTTCGTTTTGGTGGAAGTCGACTTTGACGATCCGACTACGAACGTGTGAGGACGTCGCGCCTTAGCAATCGCTAAACCAACTCCGAGAGGTTATTGACCACGCCGGAGCACGATCAACCTGACCACGAGGGTCTGTTTCCTGCGAGCAAACGAAGAACAAGCAAGAAACTAAGATTGCAATCTGGATATTGCGAATATAAGATGAAAGCTTTATTGATCAAGGTGGGGTTCTGTGACGCCTTTGTCTGGTCGTTGAACACAAACGAAGTAAGCGAAGTTGCAGCTATGGCGAACTTTTAATCTAAACAAAACCCAAAGTCTAAACGATGCCCTAAGGGCTGTATATATGGAGGAAGAGGGGGGAATTTCGTGGCCCTTGGTGGAGGGGTCCGAAATCAACCCTATCTCTTGTTTCCCCACACATACGGACTCTAAAAATAGCCTATACTTATGTATTTCGAAATTACATGGGCCTGGCCCAATAATAAGGTGACGCAGCACCTAAAATAGCCTCTGGACGAAATTTATGAAGTGGCATCTTGTATATTTCGTCCAAGGCTTCATGCACCCATTATGGTGGCTTCAAAGTCCTGAAATCATCACTTGTAACTCCGTTCTTGTTCCAATGTTCATCCTTCTCCAAGCTAGGCCCTTCATTTGTAAGCAAAACAAATGTATCCAATTTAGGCAGCATCATATTCTCATGAACATTAGAATCATTACCAAGAAACGAAAGTACCTGGTAATTTAGTTGGCGTGCACGAGCTCTAGTAATTGGTCCAGTATGTATAGCAGCAGGGGCTGTGGGTGTAACAATTGTATTGATGTCCTCATCAATGGAGATGATGGCATGCGCAAGGGGAACAAGAACGGAGTTACAAGTGATGATTTCAGGACTTTGAAGCCACCATAATGGGTGCATGAAGCCTTGGACGAAATATACAAGATGCCACTTCATAAATTTCGTCCCGAGGCTATTTTAGGTGCTGCGTCACCTTATTATTGGGCCAGGCCCATGTAATTTCGAAATACATAAGTATAGGCTATTTTTAGAGTCCGTATGTGTGGGGAAACAAGAGATAGGGTTGATTTCGGACCCCTCCACCAAGGGCCACGAAATTCCCCCCTCTTCCTCCATATATACAGCCCTTAGGGCATCGTTTAGACTTTGGGTTTTGTTTAGATTAAAAGTTCGCCATAGCTGCAACTTCGCGTACTTCGTTTGTGTTCAACGACCAGACAAAGGCGTCACAGAACCCCACCTTGATCAATAAAGCTTTCATCTTATATTCGCAATATCCAGATTGCAATCTCAGTTTCTTGCTTGTTCTTCGTTTGCTCGCAGGAAACAGACCCTCGTGGTCAGGTTGATCGTGCTCCGGCGTGGTCAATAACCTCTCGGAGTTGGTTTAGCGATTGCTAAGGCGCGACGTCCTCGCACGTTCGTAGTCGGATTGTCAAAGTCGACTTCCACCAAAGCGATATCCATCATCTCATCGAAAGACGGGACACCTTTGCCTCTATCAGGTTATTTCATATTAGCTCGCTAGATGAATGGAGAACCCAAGCTTATGAAAATGCCAAATTGTTTAAACAAAAAGTTGAAAGATGGCATGATAAAACAATCCAAAAAGGGGAATTCAAAGTGGGTGAGTATGTTCTATTGTACAATTCTTGTTTTAGATTTTTACAGGAAAATTTCTCTCCAAATACGAAGGACCATATATCATCGAAGAAGTTTATCGCTCTGGAGCTGTTAAGATCAATAATGCCGAAGGCACTAATCCGAAGGTGCTCAATGTACAAAGAATTAAGCATTATATCTTAGGTACTCCTATTAATGTTGAATCTAACATTATTCAAACTATGACACCGGAGGAATACATAAAAGAGACACTCCATAACTTGGAAAAGGAAGAGGTACGTGATACGGTACATAAACCGATCCAAAAAATCCATAAAAAACACTTTCTGTCAGTTTTGGAATATTAGAAAAAATACAAAAATAAGCAACACCCTGAGGGGACCACCCAGGTGCCCATGAGGCACCAGGGCACAACCACCCCCCTTTGGTATGCCCTGGTGGCTTGTGGGCCCCTCATGTGCCTTGTCGACTCTGTTTTTTCTGGAATACTTATTTTGCAAGATAAAAATTCTTAATATATACTCCTGGACATTTTGGTCACCGCATCGCGAAAATATCCTCTGTTCTTCTTCCATGCTATTTTTATGATAGATCTAGTTCTCCATGTGATAGAGGCTAAGGTGTCCCGTCTTTCGATGAGATGATAACTATCGATTTGGTGGAGACGACTTTCACGATCCGACTACAAACGTGCACGACGTTGCGCCTTAGCAATCGCTAAACCAACTCCGAGAGGTTATTGACCACGCTAGAGCACAATCAACCTGACCACGAAGGTCTATTCCTGCAAGCAATCGAAGAACAAGCAAGAATATGATAAAAGCAATCTGAATATTGCGAGTATATATGAAGTATTGATAAAGGTGAGGATCCGTAAGCGGTCTTGGTCTGGTCGTTGGACACAAACGAAGTACACGAAGTTGCAATGGCTAACTTTTAACTAAACAAATCCCAAGGAAAAGCTACTAGATGGATCTACTTATATAGGAGCAAGGGGTGGCGGCCAAGGAGGTGGGAGGACGTCCCAAGGCAGCCTAAAACTAAATCTAGGTCGTACAAGGCCAATGGGCCCAAGTGGAGGTGATGTAACACCTTTGGACTTGTAGTTTGACTCGGATTCTGCTGCAGCATCAGATTGTTTCGTCCACAACTCAACGCTCCGGACGAATTTGAAGGTGATTCCAATTGGGTTGGAAATTGCACGAAATCTAGTTTCCAACAAATAAAGAATCACCCAATTCGGAGTCCGTATGAAAAACTTGTGTGCGTTTTGAGTCAGGTGTGTCTGTGC
Source organism: Triticum aestivum (assembly GCF_018294505.1). Taxonomy (NCBI): domain Eukaryota; kingdom Viridiplantae; phylum Streptophyta; class Magnoliopsida; order Poales; family Poaceae; genus Triticum; species Triticum aestivum. The sequence goes on from NW_025228061.1 coordinate 70,058, forward strand.
AGTCCGAATCTGAATCGAGAACGTGAGAGACTTGGACTCTATCTTCTCGTGGGCCAAAAGTGTGATAGAGGCGAGGGTCCCGATCTTTCGATGAGATGATAACTATCGATTTGGTGGAGACGACTTTGACAATCCGACTACAAACGTGCACGACGTTGCGCCTTAGCAATCGCTAAACCAATCTTCTGAGGTTACTGACGATGCTGGAAGCACGGTCAGCCTGACCACGAAGGTCTATTCCTGCAAGCAATCGAAGAACGAGCAAGAATATGATAAAGCAATCTGAATATTGCAAATATATATGAAGTATTGATAATGGTGGGGATCCGGAAGCGGTCTTGGTCTGGTCGTTGGACACAAACGAAGTACACGAAGTTGCAATGGCTAACTTTTAACTAAACAAATCCCAAGAGAAAAGTTACTAGATAGATCTACTTATATAGGAGCAAGGGGTGGCGGCCAAGGAGGTGGGAGGACGTCCCAAGGCAGCCTAAAACTAAATCTAGGTCGTACAAGGCCAATGGGCCCAAGTGGAGGTGATGTAACACCTTTGGACTTGTAGTTTGACTCGGATTCTGCTGCAGCATCAGATTGTTTCGTCCACAACTCAACGCTCCGGACGAATTTGAAGGTGATTCCAATTGGGTTGGAAAGTGCACGAAATCTAGTTTCCAACAAAAAAAGAATTACCCAATTCGGAGTCCGTATGAAAAACTTGTGTGCGTTTTGAGTCAGGTATGTCTGTGCAGTCCGAATCTGAATCCAGAACGTGAGAGACTTGGACTCTATCTTCTCTTGGGCCAAAAGTGACGTGAGAGAACTTTTTGGACAGCAAATAAACATCTCTTTCTTCCTTATCTTCATATGTGGATTGTACAAATGTCCCATACACCTGCAATTAGACAAAACACAAAAGTGTGTGAAGTATTTTTGTTCTGGATAACATAAATAGATTATTGAATAGTTTGCACTAGAAATCACCTGACAAATATGCATATATGCAATATTTTTGGTCATATCCAAGATAGTCATGTCCTCATCATCCTCCCCTTCTTGAAAATAAAGCCGTCCTCGGCGTTGCTTAATCTGAAATGTGGCTAACAAAAGAGACAAGGTGTACATGTTGTATATGTATATGTCATCCATTTTTACTTCCCTTGATTTTTGCATATATGACACATGAATAGATGAGTAACTTGCATAGTTCATAAAATCTAAAGCCAAAAAATTAGCACAAGAAGTAGAAGGCATGAAAATATTACAACTCAGTTTGCACATATAAGTGAAGCTCTTACTCATTTCAAAAGATTGACAATGTTCATCATTAAACCATCCCAACATTGGTGAATAAACCTTACTTGCATCAAATTTACATGCTACAACATGCTTAAATAAGCAAACATGCAATAAGTCATTCAACACAGAATCATCACCAAGATTAGAGGTCATATCAAAATGATTAAACATTGGTTCTTTTGCATCAATAGTTAATTCAATGGGTGCACTCAAAATTGTTGGTATTTCAGTTGTTTGATCACATGATGCATTCATCATAGTAACATGATTCTCTAAAATAGGTGGCGTGCTCAAATCAACAGGTAACTCAACACATGATGTATTTAAGTTAATTAGGGATGCATCATTCTCATGTGAAGTTATATCATCAATACATATACTGTTACCTTGTCGCAAAGACGTAGCTGATGTCGGTATGGACAATGACAATGCACCATACACTTGAGATGATGTCGCACTCATAATCTGAGGTGTGGCTGCTCTAGTAGGTGCAACAGTGGAGGAATCAACCGATGGTAGTGAGCATGAATTGGAATAGTAGTTGTTGTAGTCACCCAATGCATCCTCCTGTAACTGTCTCTCAAAGGTACAAGCACGAACATACATACCAGTAATGCAACGAGGAATATACCTAAATCTTGCCTGAATATCATGGTTCAAACCACCAAAAAATCTATTAATTGTATCATCCTCAGATTCTTCTATGTCACAATGACGCATATAAGATTTGAACTCTTGGTAGTAAGCATGAACAGTGTTATTGCCTTGTTTAAATTGTTCAAATTTGCGAAGCAATTCACGACGATAGTAACGAGGGAAAAATTGTTGTCTCATTACATGTTTCAAATCTTTCCAAGTTGTGGGTTGGTTATCAATGTTTTTCTTGCAATGCACACTCCACCAAACAGAAGCAAAACCAGTAAATGCTCTAGTGGCAGCTTGTACTCGCTCAAGTTCAGAAAAGTCATGGTAACTAAAAACTTGTTCTACTTCAAACTCCCAAGCTAGATAAATAGCAGGATTAAATCTACCCTCAAATGATGGTAAAGAGATAACCTGACCATGTGCTTGTGTGTGTTGTCCCAACTCTCGTGATGGTGAAGATGTATTCGTCGTCCAAGAACTTCTTTCTCCGGAACCTGTCATGATTAGTAGAAACAAGAAACAAAATTCGAGAATAATGTTCCTATGCACTACTAGGGTGTGGTTGTAAAGTGCTCACAGTAAAGCAAATATCAATATCTTACAAGTTCTTACCATGCGGCAGGTGGTGACAGGCAACCAGCGGTGTCAATTAACTCTGAAGATTATGTAAAGCGATTGCCAGGGGAACGTACATATACACGGTGTAGAAATATGTGGAGCTGGGTTGGCTATATATGGTAGCAAAAGATTAGCAATAATCAATTCAAAGATGCAATGTTGAATAAACGTTCAACGACGGTACTGTGCTGGTCCTAGGCTAGACCGGACTAGAGACGCGAGCCTAGAACACTAATGAGGTCACGGCGTAGCACAACTAGCATCAATGAAGGATACTAAGTAGCTCTTGACAGCAAGATATAAGTGAAGATCACAACGGCAGTGAAGATAATGATGAAAAACAACTGCCAAGCAGGATATACAACAACTCTCTCTCCAACTTTCCTCTTGAAAAGTTTGAGACAATTTTTTTGTTTTTTTTTCTTCTCTCTTTTTTTTCCTCACACTTTTTTTTCTTTCTCTCCTTTTTTTTCTCTGACTTTTTTCTCCTTTTTTTTCTCTCTTTTTTTCTCTGTGACTTTTTTTCTCCTTTTTTTTCTCGTTTTTTTCTCTCTTTTTTTCTCCCTCTTTCCAAAACAAACTAGATAAGATGCAGATTGGATCAAGTGAAGATGTGAACGATCTCAACTATTATTATGACAATGAATGGTGGGTAGCACGTGGTGGAAATTGATGGATGGGTGGTGGACAGCGGAAGAGATAATGATGCAGCGGTGGTGTGACTAATGTGAACAGAACTCGAAACTCTAAACGAACTAGACACTAAGACCAGCAACTCGACACGACGATGCAACCGATAATTCAACTATGCAAGCAATGAAAAGAAAATTCCAAAGGCTCAGACTGGCCTGGACCAAGGATGAATAGATCTAACTTTTTTTTTGGCTTTTTCTTGGACAATAGGTAAGAAAATAAATCTAATCTAGGAAAACTGGAAATTCTCACCGAGCAACCTGAAAACTGATACCACTTGATAGAGGCGAGGGTCCCAATCTTTTGATGAGATGATAACTATCGATTTGGTGGAGACGACTTTGACAATCCGACTACAAACGTGCACGACGTTGCGCCTTAGCAATCGCTAAACCAATCTTCTGAGGTTACTGACGATGCTGGAAGCACGGTCAGCCTGACCACGAAGGTCTATTCCTGCAAGCAATCGAAGAACGAGCAAGAATATGATAAAGCAATCTGAATATTGCAAATATATATGAAGTATTGATAATGGTGGGGATCCGGAAGCGGTCTTGGTCTGGTCGTTGGACACAAACGAAGTACACGAAGTTGCAATGGCTAACTTTTAACTAAACAAATCCCAAGAGAAAAGCTACTAGATAGATCTACTTATATAGGAGCAAGGGGTGGCGGCCAAGGAGGTGGGAGGACGTCCCAAGGCAGCCTAAAACTAAATCTAGGTCGTACAAGGCCAATGGGCCCAAGTGGAGGTGATGTAACACCTTTGGACTTGTAGTTTGACTCGGATTCTGCTGCAGCATCAGATTGTTTCGTCCACAACTCAACGCTCCGGACGAATTTGAAGGTGATTCCAATTGGGTTGGAAAGTGCACGAAATCTAGTTTCCAACAAAAAAAGAATCACCCAATTCGGAGTCCGTATGAAAAACTTGTGTGCGTTTTGAGTCAGGTATGTCTGTGCAGTCCGAATCTGAATCCAGAACGTGAGAGACTTGGACTCTATCTTCTCTTGGGCCAAAAGTGACGTGAGAGAACTTTTTGGACAGCAAATAAACATCTCTTTCTTCCTTATCTTCATATGCGGATTGTACAAATGTCCCATACACCTGCAATTAGACAAAACACAAAAGTGTGTGAAGTATTTTTGTTCTGGATAACATAAATAGATTATTGAATAGTTTGCACTAGAAATCACCTGACAAATATGCATATATGCAATATTTTTGGTCATATCCAAGATAGTCATGTCCTCATCAAAGTGACGTGAGAGAACTTTTTGGACAGCAAATAAACATCTCTTTCTTCCTTATCTTCATATGTGGTTGTACATATGTCCCATACACCTACAATTAGACAAAACACAAAAGTGTGTGAAGTATTTTTGTTCTGGATAACATAAATAGATTATTGAATAGTTTGCACTAGAAATCACCTGACAAATATGCATATATGCAATATTTTTGGTCATATCCAAGGTAGTCATGTCCTCATCACCATGGCACCGCAAAGGCTCTGTAGCAAGCACCGTATTATGCAACCATCGCCGGGCAAATGCCCCTACAGTGATGTAACACCCCGGATGTAACTTGCCATATTTGTAACTCCAACTCTTGCCATTTTCGGCTTTAAGCTATGAGATTCTCTTCATGGTTGGGTTTTTGTCTTCGTTTTGCATTTTGTTCATGTCATGCATTTCATATCATGTCATCGTGTGCGTCGCATTTGCATACGTGTTCGTCTCATGCATCCGAGCATTTTCCCCGTTGTCCGTTTCACAATTCAACACTCCTACATGCACCGGCGCACCCCTCTTGTCTCTTTCCGTGAGCGGGTGTTAAACATTCTTGGAATGGACTGGGATTTGCCAAGTGGCCTTGGTACACCACCGATAGACCGCCTGTCAAATTTTGTTCCATTTGGAGCTCGTTTGATACCCCGACGGTTAACCGGGTAACCACAAAAGCCCCTTGTGTGTTGCAGCCCAACACCCCTCCAAAACATCCCAATAACCCATCTAAACCATCTCCATGTCCTCCGTCATCGGATCACGATCATGCGGGCGAAAACTACACCTCATTTGGACACTCCAAACTCCCTCTACCTATAAATATGTGTTCCCCTCCGAATTTTCGCGCAGTCCAAACCCTAGCCCGCTCCTCTCTCTGCGCCGGACACGTCCGGGCGGCGTCAGACGCGTTCGCCGCCGCGCCCGAGCCTATCACGGATCGCAACGTGGCTACCGCGCCCACATCCCCGCCGAAGCCCGCCGAGGCCCGCAGCCAGCCCTCTGGCCCGGAGCCGCCCGCGCGCCCGCACTGAGGCTCTCCGCCGCCCGAGCGCGCCATCGCCACCAAGCGCCGCCACCTCGCTTCCCCGAGCTAGCGCCGCTCCCCGCTGGATCCGTGCCGGAGCTCCCCGACCACTGCACCACCGCACCACCGCCGCTCCTCCCCGCGCGCCCCGCCGCCGTTCCTCCGAGCTCCAGCGCCGGCCCCGTCCTCCTCCTCACCGGATCCAAGCTCCTCCGGCCAACTCCATCATCAATTTCGGCGAGATCCCGACGATCCTCGAAGTCCACGCCAACCGGGACCAGATCCACCCGCACCACCATCCAAACACCGGCCCCGTCCCGATCCACTCCATCCCGCGTTGACTTCCGCGGAGGTGAAATTTCCTCCAAGGCTTTTCCTGTAATATTTTTATGCATCCTTCATCGCATCATATCTCTGTGATCGTGGCTCCAAATCATGCATATGATATATCAAATTGTTTGTCTCATTGAGCTCTTCAGGCTAGTGGCATTTCCATGCATGATACTTCCCATTATGATGCCTTTTTCATTGATGCGAGAGTGCTATAAAATATTACCTGTTGGTATTTATCAGATCATGAGGTTTTGTCATTTTTGTTGCATTTGACGTGTGGGATCATATGAGTATGAGGTCTACATGTGTATTGAACTACATCATGCCATCTTTACAGAGTTGCTTGTCTTGTATTTCTTTGATCTATGTGGTGACTAGCACAAGCATGCAATCCAGGCTCCGTGATGTTGCTGTTTTCAGGGACTTAGGATTTTGCTGTCTTTTCCTGCTGTTATTTTGATGCCATGTAAAATTGATGCTATAGTGAGATCCATGCTTATTTTGGGATACTTCAGTAAGGATGTTTTGAACATGTGGTTATTCTCTATCCATCTGTGCCCCTGTTTGCAACTATGGAGTAGTCTAGCATGTCTTGTTCTTGCTCTACTTTTGCTATAAAATGTTCCTGGCAGATTGTTAACATGTTAATCAATATTGCCATGGTTGTTGCTAGTGACCCATGCATCCTATGTACTTGCTCTTGGCATGGTTGGCTTCATGAACATGTCATCTTGCTATTGGTATGCTTATTTTGTCATGCAATGCTTTGTGGTGAGTGGCATGAGCTCGCAAAGTTGGGTTCATAAATCTGTTTATGCCATGCTCTGTTTTTCTGCGAAGTCTGAGACTGTTAATAAAACTTGCTATGTTTTACCTGGGTGCCATCATATCTTCTGTGCCTTTTTGGCTCATGATCAGCAAGGGACTTTTGATCAATGCTTTTAGTAGAATCATGCCATGCCTTTGTTTGCTATGATATGTTCTTGTAGCTTGTTGTTTGCTTGCTCTAGACATTGCTTCCTGATGTTGTTTTTGACATGTTAGTATTTTTCACTAAGTCTGTGATGCTGATATCTTTTGCACTTTTGCCATGCTTGTTTGAACCAGTTCTAGTGTGATTTAGCCGTAGCTCAGTGTTCATGTTTTGTCAAGCATCCCTTGTACATCACTGCCATATGCTTTGTTGTTATGTTGGAGTGCAGTAGCTTAGTTTCTTGTTGCATTGTAGATGGCATCGTGCTGTTAATCGCAGAATTGTGTCATTCTTGTTTTGCTTGCCATTTGCAAACCGTGCATCCGTTTCCGGTGATCTTTATATCGATTCCAACCGAAATCATCTCATCTTTCCAGGGGCATACTTGGTTTGCCAAGTTGATGCCTTGTTCATTCTTTCCCTTACGGAAAACGCATATGCATTGCATATCATGTCTTGTATATCATGCCATGTTTTGCATCATGTTGCTTGTGCATTGCACCTTGATTGATTGTTGTTCCATTGCTTGTGTTCTTGCCTTGGATAGAGCCAGGAGACGAGTACGTGAACGAGGAACCTGTTGAGTACGCTTACGTGGATCAAGCTTTCAACAACTCTAAGAACTTTGCAGGCAAGATGACCATACCCTCAAAATCACTTCTATCTTTGCTTTGCTAGTTGTTCGTTCTATTGCTATGTCGCGCTACCTACCACTTGCTTATCATGCCTCCCATATTGCCATGACAAGCCTCTAACCCACCTTTCCTAGCAAACCGTTGTTTGGCTATGTTACCGCTTTTGCTCAGCCCCTCTTATAGCGTTGCTAGTTGCAGGTGAAGTAGAAGTTTGTTCCATGTTGGAACATGCTTATGTTGGGATATCATTATTATATCTTATTTACTTTAATGCATCTATATACTTGGTAAAGGGTGGAAGGCTCGGCCTTATGCGTGGTGTTTTGTTCCACTCTTGCCGTCCTAGTTTTCGTCATACCGGTGTTATGTTCCTTGATTTTGCGTTCCTTACGTGGTTGAGTGTTATGGGAACCCCTTGACAGTTCACTTTAAATAAAACTCCTCCAGCAAGGCCCAACCTTGGTTTTAGCATTTGCCACCTAAGCCTTTTTCCCTTGGTTTTTCGCGAGCCCGAGGGTCATCTTTATTTTAAACCCCCAGGCCAGTGCTCCTCTGAGTGTTAGTCTAAACTAGAGCACCGTGCGGGACCGTCCCTCGGCAACTTGGGTTATGTTGGTACATGTACGCTTAGCTTATCCGGTGTGCCCTGAGAATGAGATATGTGCAGCTCCTATCGGGATTTGTCGGCACAGTCGGGTGGTCTTGCTGGTCTTGTTTTATCATTGTCGAAATGTCTTGTAACTGGGATTCCAAGACTAATCGGGTCTTTCCAGGAGAAGGAATATCCTTCGTTGACCGTGAGAGCTTGTGATGGGCTAAGTTGGGACACCCCTGCAGGGTATAAACTTTCGAGAGCCGTTGATGCGGAGCATCCTTCCATCATCCCCATGGACTCTACAGCAACACATCCAACCCCTCAAGGACCTATGACTCGAGCACGTGCAAGAGCTCTTGAAACCGAGGTGACATCACTCCTCTCACAATTCCCTTTCGATTCACATGAGACATGGTTACTACCTCAAACGGAAACGCTATGCATACTCAGGTACCAAGGAGTTCACCGTGAAGAAGCTAGGAAGCAAGGAGAACCGGAAGCGGAAGACATGCATGGAGACGGAGAGGAAAAAGCACCAAGGACCAGGGTGGCCGGACGATCCGGACGGCGGCCCGGACGATCCGGACAGAGCCCGGACGATCCGGACCCCGGCCCGGACGATCCGGCTAATTCGACCGAAGACTACAGAAGCCTCCCCCTGAAGCCGGATCATCCGGACCCCGTCCCGGATCATCCGGACCCTGCCCGGACGTCCGGACCGCCAGCCGGACATCCGGCCCTGCGCCTCCACCAGCCGAGTCTCCGGATCATCCGGGCCTCCACCCGGATCATCCGGACCAGCCCGGATCATCCGGCTTCGGACCCGGATCATCCGGCCAGCGCTTGTGTGCGCGTGTTGGGCTGAGCCCGTGTACCCGTTCGCCCCCTAGCCTATAAATAGGACTCCTCCTCCTCCTTTTGAGACTTAGCATTGGATTAGCTCATGTTTGTGTGAGAGCCTTTGCTCATCCACTTGGATACTTCTCCTCGGAGATCAGGACCTCTTCGGAGAAGATCCCCAAGAGGATTCAAGACCCCTCTTTAGGGAAGAACATCAAGGCCTCCTCTTGGAGAAGAACGATTCCGTTGTATCCTTTCCCTTTGTTGATTGTGGATCATATGTTACTCTACGTGTGTGGTGATCTAGCACTTGTGTGATTGATTCCTTGTTGGTTGAGTGATTCTCCCTCGTTTTCCCCGTGTTTTCCCTTTGTGCTTCCGCGTGTTCTTCGTGTTTCCCCTTAGGATCCACTCCAAACGTGAAAGATCGACGCTATAGGGCTCCACCCTACATCATTATAGTATCATGAGCCACGTTGATCACGTTTTGGAGCCCCTACCCCTCTTTTTCTAGCTTGATTTTGTTGTTTTCGTCCTAAATCCGAAAATCCCCACCAAAAATAACCCCAAATTTTTTTTTTGTGATTTGTTAGTTTTGATGATGTTTTGTTGATTTTGATCCGTGGATTCGGTGTGTAACTCGTGGATCTTGCTTTTCCCCACCTTCTTCCCCTCGAAATCCATCCAAAATCCGCGGAATCGCCGAATTTCTCGCCGTTTTCGAGTTCTTCCCGAGCAGTTCCCGACCGAGATTGACCTGCCCGGATCATTCGGACCTCGACCCGGATCATCCGGACGCGCCCGGATCATCCGGCTCCTGGCCCGGATCATCCAGCTTCCTCTGCCGAAACTGCATTTTTGCAGTCCTCCACCACCACCACCTACGTCCACATACTCCCCCACCCCAACCACCAACACTTCCACCTGCCAAACCCCAGCAACACAACCTCCATACTACCATTCGACTTTGGGTTTGAGAATTTGAGTGAGATTTCCGTGTCCTTTTGTGTTTCGGCTATTTAGGTACGGTGCGACATCAACAACTACCACTCATTTTGATGAGGACATCAATACAATTGTTACACCCACAGCCCCTGCTGCTATACATACTGGACCAATTACTAGAGCTCGTGCACGCCAACTAAATTACCAGGTACTTTCGTTTCTTGGTAATGATTCTAATGTTCATGAGAATATGATGCTGCCTAAATTGGATACATTTGTTTTGCTTACAATGAAGGGCCTAGCTTGGAGAAGGATGAACATTGGAGCAAGAACAAGCATGGAGATGATGGCATGCGCAAGGGGAACAAGAACGGAGTTACAAGTGATGATTTCAGGACTTTGAAGCCACCATAATGGGTGCATGAAGCCTTGGACGAAATATACAAGATGCCACTTCATAAATTTCGTCCCGAGGCTATTTTAGGTGCTGCGTCACCTTATTATTGGGCCAGGCCCATGTAATTTCGAAATACATAAGTATAGGCTATTTTTAGAGTCCGTATGTGTGGGGAAACAAGAGACAGGGTTGATTTCGGACCCCTCCACCAAGGGCCACGAAATTCCCCCCTCTTCCTCCATATATACAGCCCTTAGGGCATCGTTTAGACTTTGGGTTTTGTTTAGATTAAAAGTTCGCCATAGCTGCAACTTCGCGTACTTCGTTTGTGTTCAACGACCAGACAAAGGCGTCACAGAACCCCACCTTGATCAATAAAGCTTTCATCTTATATTCGCAATATCTAGATTGCAATCTTAGTTTCTTGCTTGTTCTTCGTTTGCTCGCAGGAAACAGACCCTCGTGGTCAGGTTGATCGTGCTCCGGCGTGGTCAATAACCTCTCGGAGTTGGTTTAGCGATTGCTAAGGCGCGACGTCCTCGCACGTTCGTAGTCGGATCGTCAAAGTCGACTTCCACCAAAGCGATATCCATCATCTCATCGAAAGACGGGACACCTTTGCCTCTATCAAGTGGTATCAGTTTTCCAGGTTGCTCAGTGAGATTTTACAATTTTTCGTAGTTTAGATCGAGTCTGTTCTTCATACCTACAGTCCACGAAAAAGCCACAAAAAAAATTAGGGTTAGTTCATCATATCCGAACCAATCTGAGCCTTTGCATAATCTTTTTAGGGTTTTGCTTTGTTGAATTTGCGGTTGCATCGTCGTGTCTAGTTGCTGGTCTTAGAGTCTAGTCTTTTAGAGTTTCGAGTTCTGGTCATAAGTTGTCACGCCGCCGCCGCACCATCATCATCGCCCCTGCCATCTACCACCACCGCTCATCCGCCACCGCTCCGAATCCGTATCCATATACCACCACCGATCCATATCCATGTACTACCACCGCTACCACCACCGCTGCCATATACCACCACCATATATCCACCACCAATCCGAGTTCCTTGCATATTAGGTTTGTTTTCGAGATCCATCTAGATTCCGATTCGTGTTTCCTTGCCGGAGTAGGTTTCGGAAAAAAAAAGAGTCGGGTAGCCACGCTCCGTTTAGGCCCAAAATTTTTCGAAAACGCATTTTCCGAAAAATTTTCTGGCTATCCTATTTTTAGGTGTTTCTGACTGTTTTGAGACAGGTGCCATTATAGGAAGTTTTTTTTGACCTGTTTCCAGTTTTTGGGTCCGGGCAGTCGAAAAAAAAAATTTGGTCGAAAAAAAAAATTTCGTGCCCATCCTGTCAGTTTGACCTAGGAAGAGTTTTGAGCCACTCGCCATTATAGTGATTTTTCGCAAAAAAAAAGCAGCGCAAAAAAAAAGAGCGCGCAAAAAAAAAAGACAAAGAGCGAAAAAAAATTCAGAGTGTGCTTTTCCCTTGTTTACGTGTCGCGCCGTGATTTTGTTGGTGTTCTAGGCTCGCGTCTCTAGCACAGTCTAGCCTAGGACCAGCACAGTACCGTCGTTGAGCGTTTATTCAACTTTGCATCTCTGAATTGATTATTGCTGACCCTTTTTGCTACCATACTATAAGCCTTCCCAGCTCCACATACATCTACATCGTGTGTTTGACTCTCCCTGGTAATCGCTCTATCCAAGCTTTGAGAGTTTTTGACTACAACGGTTGCCGATCACCGCCTGCTGCTGGGTAAGAACTGGTAAGAATTTGAGATTTGCTTGACGGATTTGTGATACACCACCACCACTTCTTAGTAGTCTGTAGGATCATATTCTTGTGTGTTTCTATTGCTGCTAACCATGCCAGGATCACAAGCCGACGAGATTGACTGGGAGAACTTATCGAACAAGGAGCTTCATGATAAGTTTCAGCAAATGATGACTGAACAGGTACAAGATGTGCTGAATAATTTTGAAGAGGCCATGGAGAAGATCACTGGCCTTGAGAAGACGTTCGAAACAAAGCTCGATAACAGATTTAATGAACTGCTTGCGCGTCTTCCACCACCGGCTGCACCTGTCGCACCTCTGCAACAACAACAACTACGCCCCCTTCCGAATCAGTATGGACGAGCACAGCGTGTTCCTATTGTGCCAGGACAAAATTCTGGTGCCGCTGTTACTGCTGTTGGTGTTTCTTTGGCTCCTGCTACTGCTCCTGCTGGTACCCAGGAGGATGATGAGTATGCGGGCGATTATGAGGATGTGGTTGATCAAAATCAGATCTACGAGCAGCCACCAGCACCACCACCAGCAGGTCGACCTCAGGTATATATTCGTAATGGTAGGCCTGCACCACCACCTCAGGTACGAGATGATGTCCATATTCCTAAACTGAAATTGAATATTCCACCATTTGAGGGTAGATATGTTCCTGATATATATCTTACTTGGGAGTTAGAAACTGAACAACGATTTACATGTTTACAATATCCTGAGGAGAGACGAGTTGCTGCTGCTGTTTGTGCTTTCACTAGTTTTGCATGTGTATGGTGGTCTGAACATTGTAGATTATATCCTATTCCAACTACTTGGGCTGCTTTGAAAACTGCTATGCGTACGCGTTGGGTTCCACCATATTATCAACGTGAATTGCTTCAAAAATTGCAGCGTTTAAGACAAGGAAAAAATTCTGTAGAAGAATATTATCAGGAATTACAAACTGGCATGATTCGATGTGGTATTGTTGAGGAGAATGAAGCTATGCTTGCACGTTTTCTGGGTGGATTAAATAGAGAGATTCAGACCATTCTAGACTATAAGGAGTATACTACTATCACTCGTTTATTTCATCTTGCTTGTAAAGCTGAACGTGAAGTGCAGGATCGACAAGCATTGGCGCAAACTAACTTTTCTGCAGGCCGACCTTCCTCATGGACGCCGCGTGCATCTTCTACTTCAACTGCACCAGCACCTCAATCAGGTGCCTCCTACAGCCGTGATACAAGAAAACAGGAACAACCACCATTATCTGCCAAGAGCGCACCTGCGGGGCCTGCACAGCGTTCTTCTTCTTCCATGGCATCAACAGGGCACACAAGTGATATTATTTGTCGTCGTTGTAAGGGAGGAGGTCATTATGCGAGGGAATGCAAATCTCCGCGTGTGATGATTGCTACCGCGGATGGTGGATATGAGTCCGCTAGTGACTATGATGAGGAGACATTGGCTCTTATTACACGTGAAGAACATGGTGGAGATGATTCTGATCATGAGACGCAATACATGGCTCCTGAAGACGCTGACAGGTATGAATGTTTAGTTGCTCAACGTGTTTTGAGTGTGCAGGTCACACAAGCTGAGCAAAATCAGAGGCACAATTTGTTCCATACCAAGGGAGTTGTGAAGGAACGTTCTGTGCGCGTCATAATAGACGGAGGGAGCTGCAACAACTTGGCTAGCATGGAGATGGTGGAGAAGCTTTCTCTCACCACAAGACCACATCCACATCCTTACTACATCCAATGGTTCAACAACAGCGGCAAGGTTAAGGCAACACGTACTGTTCGTGTGCATTTTAGTATCTCTACATATGCTGATTATGTTGATTGTGATGTGGTACCTATGCAAGCATGTTCCTTATTACTTGGTAGACCATGGCAATTTGATAAAAATTCTGTACACCATGGTAGAAACAATCACTATACTCTTGTTCATAAGGATAAAAATATTACTTTGCTTCCTATGACTCCTGATTCCATTTTGAAAGATGATATTAATAGAGCTAATAAAGCACAACAGGAGAAGAATAAGAGTGAAAATCAGATTGTGGCAAAAGAATTTGAGCAACAAATGAAGCCTAATAATAAACCATCTAGTGTTGCTTCTGAAATTAAATTGAAAAGTGCATGTTTATTTGCCACCAAATCTGATATTGATGAGCTAGATTTCAGCAAATCTGTTTGCTATGCTTTTGTGTGCAAAGAGGCATTATTTTCATTCGAGGACGCGCCTTCCTCTTTGCCTCCTGCTGTCACTAACATTTTGCAGGAGTTCGCTGACGTTTTTCCACAAGACGTGCCACCGGGATTACCGCCTATTCGAGAGATTGAGCATCAGATTGACTTAATTCCCGGTGCTTCACTGCCAAACCGTGCACCATACCGTACCAATCCAGAGGAGACGAAGGAGATTATGCGTCAAGTACAAGAGCTTCTCGACAAAGGTTATATACGCGAATCCCTTAGCCCTTGTGCTGTTCCTATTATTCTAGTGCCGAAAAAGGATGGTACATCACGTATGTGTGTTGATTGTAGAGGCATTAATAATATTACTATTCGTTATCGTCATCCTATTCCTAGGCTAGATGATATGCTTGATGAATTGAGTGGCTCTACAATATTCTCCAAAGTTGATTTGCGTAGTGGCTACCATCAAATTCATATGAAATTGGGAGATGAATGGAAAACAACATTTAAAACTAAGTTTGGATTATATGAGTGGTTCGTCATGCCTTTTGGGTTAACTAATGCACCTAGTACTTTCATGAGATTAATGAACGAAGTTTTACGTGCTTTCATTGGACGATTTGTGGTAGTTTACTTTGATGACATATTGATTTATAGCAGATCTTTGGAAGAACATTTGGAACATTTACGTGCTGTTTTTATTGCTCTACGTGATGCACGTTTGTTTGGTAACCTTGGGAAGTGCACCTTTTGCACCGACCGAGTATCTTTTCTTGGCTATGTTGTTACTCCACAAGGAATTGAAGTTGATAAAGCCAAGATTGAAGCTATTGAGAGTTGGCCGCAGCCCAAAACGGTCACACAAGTGAGGAGTTTTCTTGGCCTCGCTGGATTCTATAGGCGTTTTTTGAGAGATTTCAGCACCATTGCTGCACCTCTCAATGAGCTTACAAAGAAAGATGTGCCTTTTCTTTGGGGTACTGCACAGGAAGAAGCCTTCACGGTATTGAAAGATAAGTTGACACATGCTCCTTTACTCCAACTTCCTGATTTTAATAAGACTTTTGAGCTTGAATGTGATGCTAGTGGAATTGGATTAGGAGGTGTGTTATTACAAGATGGCAAACCTGTTGCATACTTTTCTGAAAAATTGAGTGGGCCTAGTCTGAATTATTCTACTTATGATAAAGAATTATATGCTCTTGTTCGGACTTTAGAAACATGGCAACATTATTTATGGCCCAAAGAATTTGTTATACATTCTGATCATGAATCTTTGAAACATATTAAAAGTCAAGCTAAACTGAATCGTAGACATGCTAAATGGGTTGAATTCATTGAGACTTTCCCTTATGTCATTAAACACAAGAAGGGAAAAGAAAATGTTATTGCTGATGCATTGTCTCGTCGCTATACTATGCTTTCACAACTTGACTTCAAAATATTTGGTTTGGAGACCATCAAAGATCAATATGTGTATGATGCTGATTTTAAAGATGTAATGCAGAATTGCAAAGAAGGAAGAATGTGGAACAAGTTTGTCGTTAATGATGGATTTGTGTTTCGTGCTAACAAGCTATGCATTCCAGCTAGCTCCGTTCGTCTTTTGTTGTTGCAGGAGGCGCATGGAGGAGGATTAATGGGACACTTTGGCATGAAGAAGATGGAGGACGTACTTGCTACACATTTCTTTTGGCCAAAGATGAGACGGGATGTTGAGCGTTTTATTGCTCGCTGCACTACATGTCAAAAAGCTCAGTCACGACTCAATCCTCATGGTTTATATATGCCTTTGCCTGTACCTAGCGTTCCTTGGGAGGATATATCTATGGACTTTGTTTTAGGTTTACCTCGAACAAAGAAGGGGAGGGATAGCATATTTGTTGTCGTGGATAGATTCTCGAAAATGGCACACTTTATACCATGTCATAAAAGCGATGATGCTGTTAATGTTGCTGATTTGTTCTTTCGTGAAATTATTCGCTTGCATGGTGTGCCAAATACTATTGTTTCAGATCGTGATACTAAATTTCTTAGCCACTTTTGGAGATGTTTATGGGCTAAGTTGGGGACTAAACTGCTTTTTAGTACTACTTGTCACCCCCAAACTGATGGCCAAACTGAAGTAGTCAATAGAACATTGTCTACTATGCTTAGGGCTGTTTTGAAGAGTAATAAGAAAATGTGGGAGGAATGCTTGCCTCATATTGAATTTGCTTATAATCGTTCATTGCATTCTACTACTAAGATGTGCCCTTTTGAAGTTGTGTATGGTTTCCTACCTCGTGCACCTATTGATTTGTTGCCTCTTCCATCTTCGGAGAAGGTTAATTTTGATGCTAAACAACCTGCTGAATTGATTTTAAAAGTGCATGAGTTAACTAAGGAAAACATTGAGCGTATGAATGCCAAATATAAACTTGCTGGAGATAAGGGTAGAAAACATGTTGTGTTTGCACCTGGAGATCTTGTTTGGTTACATTTGTGTAAGGATAGATTTCCTGATTTGCGCAAATCAAAGCTCATGCCACGGGCTGATGGTCCCTTTAAGGTGTTAGAGAAAATAAATGATAATGCATATAAACTTGAGCTGCCTGCAGATTTTGGGGTTAGTCCCACTTTTAACATTGCAGATTTGAAGCCTTATTTGGGTGAGGAAGATGAGTTTCCGTCGAGGACGACTTCATTTCAAGAAGGGGAGGATGATGAGGACATCAATACCATTGTTACACCCACAGGACCTGCTGCTATACATACTGGACCAATTACTAGAGCTCGCGCACGCCAACTAAATTACCAGGTACTTTCGTTTCTTGGTAATGATTCTAATGTTCATGAGAATATGATGCTGCCTAAATTGGATACATTTATTTTGCTTACAAATGAAGGGCCTAGCTTGGAGAAGGATGAACATTGGAGCAAGAACAAGCATGGAGATGATGGCATGCGCAAGGGGAACAAGAACGGAGTTACAAGTGATGATTTCAGGACTTTGAAGCCACCATAATGGGTGCATGAAGCCTTGGACGAAATATACAAGATGCCACTTCATAAATTTCGTCCCGAGGCTATTTTAGGTGCTGCGTCACCTTATTATTGGGCCAGGCCCATGTAATTTCGAAATACATAAGTATAGGCTATTTTTAGAGTCCGTATGTGTGGGGAAACAAGAGATAGGGTTGATTTCGGACCCATCCACCAAGGGCCACGAAATTCCCCCCTCTTCCTCCATATATACAGCCCTTAGGGCATCGTTTAGACTTTGGGTTTTGTTTAGATTAAAAGTTCGCCATAGCTGCAACTTCGCGTACTTCGTTTGTGTTCAACGACCAGACAAAGGCGTCACAGAACCCCACCTTGATCAATAAAGCTTTCATCTTATATTCGCAATATCTAGATTGCAATCTTAGTTTCTTGCTTGTTCTTCGTTTGCTCGCAGGAAACAGACCCTCGTGGTCAGGTTGATCGTGCTCCGGCGTGGTCAATAACCTCTCGGAGTTGGTTTAGCGATTGCTAAGGCGCGACGTCCTCGCACGTTCGTAGTCGGATCGTCAAAGTCGACTTCCACCAAAGCGATATCCATCATCTCATCGAAAGACGGGACACCTTTGCCTCTATCAAGTGGTATCAGTTTTCCAGGTTGCTCAGTGAGATTTTACAATTTTTCGTAGTTTAGATCGAGTCTGTTCTTCATACCTACAGTCCACGAAAAAGCCACAAAAAAAATTAGGGTTAGTTCATCATATCCGAACCAATCTGAGCCTTTGCATAATCTTTTTAGGGTTTTGCTTTGTTGAATTTGCGGTTGCATCGTCGTGTCTAGTTGCTGGTCTTAGAGTCTAGTCTTTTAGAGTTTCGAGTTCTGGTCATAAGTTGTCACGCCGCCGCCGCACCATCATCATCGCCCCTGCCATCTACCACCACCGCTCATCCGCCACCGCTCCGAATCCGTATCCATATACCACCACCGATCCATATCCATGTACTACCACCGCTACCACCACCGCTGCCATATACCACCACCATATATCCACCACCAATCCGAGTTCCTTGCATATTAGGTTTGTTTTCGAGATCCATCTAGATTCCGATTCGTGTTTCCTTGCCGGAGTAGGTTTCGGAAAAAAAAAGAGTCGGGTAGCCACGCTCCGTTTAGGCCCAAAATTTTTCGAAAACGCATTTTCCGAAAAATTTTCTGGCTATCCTATTTTTAGGTGTTTCTGACTGTTTTGAGACAGGTGCCATTATAGGAAGTTTTTTTTGACCTGTTTCCAGTTTTTGGGTCCGGGCAGTCGAAAAAAAAAATTTGGTCGAAAAAAAAAATTTCGTGCCCATCCTGTCAGTTTGACCTAGGAAGAGTTTTGAGCCACTCGCCATTATAGTGATTTTTCGCAAAAAAAAAGCAGCGCAAAAAAAAAGAGCGCGCAAAAAAAAAAGACAAAGAGCGAAAAAAAATTCAGAGTGTGCTTTTCCCTTGTTTACGTGTCGCGCCGTGATTTTGTTGGTGTTCTAGGCTCGCGTCTCTAGCACAGTCTAGCCTAGGACCAGCACAGTACCGTCGTTGAGCGTTTATTCAACTTTGCATCTCTGAATTGATTATTGCTGACCCTTTTTGCTACCATACTATAAGCCTTCCCAGCTCCACATACATCTACATCGTGTGTTTGACTCTCCCTGGTAATCGCTCTATCCAAGCTTTGAGAGTTTTTGACTACAACGGTTGCCGATCACCGCCTGCTGCTGGGTAAGAACTGGTAAGAATTTGAGATTTGCTTGACGGATTTGTGATACACCACCACCACTTCTTAGTAGTCTGTAGGATCATATTCTTGTGTGTTTCTATTGCTGCTAACCATGCCAGGATCACAAGCCGACGAGATTGACTGGGAGAACTTATCGAACAAGGAGCTTCATGATAAGTTTCAGCAAATGATGACTGAACAGGTACAAGATGTGCTGAACAATTTTGAAGAGGCCATGGAGAAGATCACTGGCCTTGAGAAGACGTTCGAAACAAAGCTCGATAACAGATTTAATGAACTGCTTGCGCGTCTTCCACCACCGGCTGCACCTGTCGCACCTCTGCAACAACAACAACTACTCCCCCTTCCGAATCAGTATGGACGAGCACAGCGTGTTCCTATTGAGCTAGGACAAAATTCTGGTGCCGCTGCTACTGCTGTTGGTGCTTCTTTGGCTCCTGCTACTGCTCCTGCTGGTACCCAGGAGGATGATGAGTATGCGGGCGATTATGAGGATGAGGTTGATCAAAATCAGATCTACGAGCAGCCACCAGCACCACCACCAGCAGGTCGACCTCAGGTATATATTCGTAATGGTAGGCCTGCACCACCACCTCAGGTACGCGATGATGTCCATATTCCTAAACTGAAATTGAATATTCCACCATTTGAGGGTAGATATGTTCCTGATATATATGTTACTTGGGAGTTAGAAACTGAACAACGATTTACATGTTTACAATATCCTGAGGAGAGACGAGTTGCTGCTGCTGTTTGTGCTTTCACTAGTTTTGCATGTGTATGGTGGTCTGAACATTGTAGATTATATCCTATTCCAACTACTTGGGCTGCTTTGAAAACTGCTATGCGTACGCGTTGGGTTCCACCATATTATCAACGTGAATTGCTTCAAAAATTGCAGCGTTTAAGACAAGGAAAAAATTCTGTAGAAGAATATTATCAGGAATTACAAACTGGCATGATTAGATGTGGTATTGTTGAGGAGAATGAAGCTATGCTTGCACGTTTTCTGGGTGGATTAAATAGAGAGATTCAGACCATTCTAGACTATAAAGAGTATACTAATATCACTCGTTTATTCCATCTTGCTTGTAAAGCTGAACGTGAAGTGCAGGATCGACAAGCATTGGGGCGAACTAACTTTTCTGCAGGCCGACCTTCATCATGGACACCACGTGCATCTTCTACTTCAACTGCACCAGCACCTCCATCCGGTGCCACCTCCAGCCGTGATACAAGAAAACAGGCACAACCACCATTGTCTGCCAAGAGCACACCTGCGGGGCCTGCACAGCGTTCTTCTTCTTCCATGGCATCAACAGGGCACACAAGTGATATTATTTGTCGTCGTTGTAAGGGAGGAGGTCATTATGCGAGAGAATGCAAATCTCCGCGTGTGATGATTGCTACCGCGGATGGTGGATATGAGTCCGCTAGTGACTATGATGAGGAGACTTTGGCTCTTATTACACGTGAAGAACATGGTGGAGATGATTCTTTCATGAGATTAATGAACGAAGTTTTACGTGCTTTCATTGGACGATTTGTGGTAGTTTACTTTGATGACATATTGATTTATAGCAGATCTTTGGAAGAACATTTGGAACATTTACGTGCTGTTTTTATTGCTCTACGTGATGCACGTTTGTTTGGTAACCTTGGGAAGTGCACCTTTTGCACCGACCGAGTATCTTTTCTTGGCTATGTTGTTACTCCACAGGGAATTGAAGTTGATAAAGCCAAGATTGAAGCTATTGAGAGTTGGCCGCAGCCCAAAACGGTCACACAAGTGAGGAGTTTTCTTGGCCTCGCTGGATTCTATAGGCGTTTTGTGAGAGATTTCAGCACCATTGCTGCACCTCTCAATGAGCTTACAAAGAAAGATGTGCCTGTTCTTTGGGGTACCGCACAGGAAGAAGCCTTCACGGTATTGAAAGATAAGTTGACACATGCTCCTTTACTCCAACTTCCTGATTTTAATAAGACTTTTGAGCTTGAATGTGATGCTAGTGGAATTGGATTAGGAGGTGTGTTATTACAAGATGGCAAACCTGTTGCATACTTTTCTGAAAAATTGAGTGGGCCTAGTCTGAATTATTCTACTTATGATAAAGAATTATATGCTCTTGTTCGGACTTTAGAAACATGGCAACATTATTTATGGCCCAAAGAATTTGTTATACATTCTGATCATGAATCTTTGAAACATATTAAAAGTCAAGCTAAACTGAATCGTAGACATGCTAAATGGGTTGAATTCATTGAGACTTTCCCTTATGTCATTAAACACAAGAAGGGAAAAGAAAATGTTATTGCTGATGCATTGTCTCGTCGCTATACTATGCTTTCACAACTTGACTTCAAAATATTTGGTTTGGAGACCATCAAAGATCAATATGTACATGATGCTGATTTTAAAGATGTAATGCAGAATTGTAAAGAAGGAAGAATGTGGAACAAGTTTGTTGTTAATGATGGATTTGTGTTTCGTGCTAACAAGCTATGCATTCCAGCTAGCTCCGTTCGTCTTTTGTTGTTGCAGGAGGCGCATGGAGGAGGATTAATGGGACACTTTGGCGTGAAGAAGACGGAGGACGTACTTGCTACACATTTCTTTTGGCCAAAGATGAGACGGGATGTTGAGTGTTTTATTGCTCGCTGCACTACATGTCAAAAAGCTAAGTCACGACTCAATCCTCATGGTTTATATATGCCTTTGCCTGTACCTAGTGTTCCTTGGGAGGATATATCTATGGACTTTGTTTTAGGTTTACCTCGAACAAAGAAGGGGAGGGATAGCATATTTGTTGTCGTGGATAGATTCTCGAAAATGGCACACTTTATACCATGTCATAAAAGCGATGATGCTGTTAATGTTGCTGATTTGTTCTTTCGTGAAATTATTCGCTTGCATGGTGTGCCAAATACTATTGTTTCAGATCGTGATACTAAATTTCTTAGCCACTTTTGGAGATGTTTATGGGCTAAGGGGGACTAAACTGCTTTTTAGTACTACTTGTCACCCCCAAACTGATGGACAAACTGAAGTAGTCAATAGAACATTGTCTACTATGCTTAGGGCTGTTTTGAAGAATAATAAGAAAATGTGGGAGGAATGCTTGCCTCATATTGAATTTGCTTATAATCGTTCATTGCATTCTACTACTAAGATGTGCCCTTTTGAAGTTGTGTATGGTTTCCTACCTCGTGCACCTATTGATTTGTTGCCTCTTCCATCTTCGGAGAAGGTTAATTTTGATGCTAAACAACGTGCTGAATTGATTTAAAAAATGCATGAGTTAACTAAGGAAAACATTGAGCGCATGAATGCTAAATATAAACTTGCTGGAGATAAGGGTAGAAAACATGTTGTGTTTGCACCTGGAGATCTTGTTTGGTTACATTTGCGTAAGGATAGATTTCCTGATTTGCGCAAATCAAAGTTAATGCCACGTGCTGATGGTCCCTTTAAGGTGTTAGAGAAAATAAATGATAATGCATATAAACTTGAGCTGCCTGTAGATTTTGGGGTTAGTCCCACTTTTAACATTGCAGATTTGAAGCCTTATTTGGGTGAGGAAGATGAACTTCCGTCGAGGACGACTTCATATCAAGAAGGGGAGGATGATGAGGACATCAATACAATTGTGACACCCACAGCCCCTGCTGCTATACATACTGGACCAATTACTAGAGCTCGTGCACGCCAACTAAATTACCAGGTACTTTCGTTTCTTGGTAATGATTCTAATGTTCATGAGAATATGATGCTGCCTAAATTGGATACATTTGTTTTGCTTACAAATGAAGGGCCTAGCTTGGAGAAGGATGAACATTGGAGCAAGAACAAGCATGGAGATGATGGCATGCGCAAGGGGAACAAGAACGGAGTTACAAGTGATGATTTCAGGACTTTGAAGCCACCATAATGGGTGCATGAAGCCTTGGACGAAATATACAAGATGCCACTTCATAAATTTCGTCCCGAGGCTATTTTAGGTGCTGCGTCACCTTATTATTGGGCCAGGCCCATGTAATTTCGAAATACATAAGTATAGTCTATTTTTAGAGTCCGTATGTGTGGGGAAACAAGAGATAGGGTTGATTTCGGACCCCTCCACCAAGGGCCACGAAATTCCCCCATCTTCCTCCATATATACAGCCCTTAGGGCATCGTTTAGACTTTGGGTTTTGTTTAGATTAAAAGTTCGCCATAGCTGCAACTTCGCGTACTTCATTTGTGTTCAACGACCAGACAAAGGCGTCACAGAACCCCACCTTGATCAATAAAGCTTTCATCTTATATTCGCAATATCCAGATTGCAATCTTAGTTTCTAGCTTGTTCTTCGTTTGCTCGCAGGAAACAGACCCTCTTGGTCAGGTTGATCGTGCTCCGGCGTGGTCAATAACCTCTCGGAGTTGGTTTAGCGATTGCTAAGGCGCGACGTCCTCGCACGTTCGTAGTCGGATCGTCAAAGTCGACTTCCACCAAAGCGATATCCATCATCTCATCGAAAGACGGGACACCTTTGCCTCTATCAAGTGGTATCAGATTTCC